>NC_048223.1:30064319-30364319 GCF_002007445.2 Ailuropoda melanoleuca
TTCTTCCTCTCCCACTCCCCCTGTTTGTGTTCCCTCTCTTGCTGGCTGTCTCTATCTCTGTCAAATAAATAAATAAAATCTTTTAAAAAAAAAAAAAATAAAAACTTTGTAATCTGTATATACTCCTGTGATCTGTCCAAAGTTTACATAATGAATGATGTTTATTAGGAAAGATGTGTGTGTGTGTGAGAGAGAGAGAGAGAGAGAGAGAATGTACATGTGTTTAGACACCTAAGACCTCAATGTGATAAGAGACTTCATCTTGATCTCCTATAAATAGGGAGTTAGGGGCGCCTGGGTGGCTCAGTCGTTAAGCGTCTGCCTTCAGCTCAGGGTATGATCCCAGAGTCCTGGGATGGAGCCCCACATCGGGCTCCTCCGCTGGGAGCCTGCTTCTTCCTCTCCCACTCCCACTGCCTGTGTTCCCTCTCTCACTGGCTGTCTCTCTCTCTCTCTGTCAAATAAATAAATAAAATCTTTAAAAAATAAAAATAAAAATAAATAAATAAATAAATAGCGAGTTAATTATAGCACTTACTGCATCATGATGCTGGGAAGACCAGATGAGAAAATATTTAGGAAATGTTGAGTGTTATTTGGTTTGAAAATTTATCTTTTAAAAAGCTGGTTTTACATTGGGTGCAGGCTTTGCAAGACCTTATATGTGAGTGATTACATATAAATGCCAAGTTTCAAAAGGAGGAAAAAAAAGAAAAAAAAAAAACAGTGTGTATAGTCATAATTTTAATGTCTATGGTTACTTCCAGAATGCTACATCTTACTTTCTATATTAAGCCATATATACTGTACTGGCCAAATGGGCTAAGCTATTTTTAAATTTAATTTTGACTCTACCTGGGCTATCATACTGACTTTAGAATCTACTCCCAGATAAGGAGCAATTCTATTATACTTCAGTTCTTTTTATATATATATATATATATACATATATATATGTATATATATATATATAAAGATTTTATTTATTTATTTATTTATTTGATATAGAGAGACAGCCAGTGAGAGAGGGAACACAAGCAGGGGGAGTGGGAGAGGAAGAAGCAGGCTCACAGCAGAGGAGCCCGATGTGGGGCTCGATCCCATAACGCCGGGATCACGCCCTGAGCCGAAGGCAGACGCCCAACCGCTGTGCCACCCAGGTGCCCCTATACTTCAGTTCTTTAACCTTTTGGGTAGAGCCCCGTTTGGGATATCAGTCCCATATCAATACTTTTTGAGATCCTACTATGTACAAAAGCATAAATAAATGGTTTCTTTGCTTTTACATTTTGAGTCACATAGAAGCTTGCCCTCTCTCTCACCTCCCCTTAAAGCTGTCCTGGCCTGGATACAAGTCTGTTCCAAACATCTGATAATGCCTTCTGCATCCATTTCTGATTTATGTCCTTACCGCCTTGGCCTTTTGATTGAACTTGACTTGTCCTCATGTTCCGGCCTTAATCTGGGGAGTGCTTCATTATAATCCCTGAGACAATTTACTACTTAATTCAGACGGAGTGGGATATAATACATTTAATTTTTAATGCATTGGTTTAGAAATAAGCCTAGGAAAGAATTAGAAATAGACTGTTCTTTATTTGGGTTTGCCTACTCTGTAGACCAGTATCTTCATTCCAAATAATCACAAGACATTAATAAGACCTGATAACTGTGTAATATAATCTCTATAGAAGTTCTCTAACCCAGGGATTATAAAACATCCAGATGTAAGAAGAATGATGGAGGCTACTATTTAATGAAACTATTTAAATACTAGTACAAAGTTAATTTAAGTTCCAATTAAAAATGACAGCGAGAAATCTCTTTTTTGTTGTTGTTATCAAATCAAAAAATTCAACATCTAGTTCACCTAATGTGGACAATGATGGATAGATATAGTTATTCTCATATGCTATTAAATCTAGATCAGAAAAGCTTTTTTGGATTATCATTTGGAAACATCCATCAAAATTTTAAATTTACATCTCTTAGGTCCAGCATTTCTTCTAGAATTTATGTGCACATGCACTAAATGGTGTACATAGAGGGATTGCAGACATGTTGGAAACCACTGAATGTCCAAAGTGGAGGGGATTGGTTAAATGTGATGCAGCTTCATATATGGCATTGAAAAATCTCGATGTATCATTGGGTGAAAAGAAACCCTGAAAAACAATGCATATACATTGATCACATTGTTACATAAAAAATAAATTGATGGGTATATGTCCATAAACATTTTTAGTCTTGTAGAAACATTGGCAATAATCTGGAGAAGTGGGATTCGGGAAAACATGATGAAATAGACAAGGGCAAACTTAGAACTATTTGTTGCAGACCTAGTTATATATTGTAACTAAGCAGCGCTTTCAGTCATTTCTAGGATTTCTCATGCTGCAAGAACAAAATATGAAGAAGCATTTAGTGAAAACAGCCTAAATATTTTAAGTGGAGCTGACTGGCCAAAATTGCCTTCATTTCTGGGGAATATATGTGAAGATAGCTAGCTGCAAAACAGCATGGATAGTATCTGTCTTGAGCCCTTTTCACGTACTTTATATTTTCCCATCTCTAAAAGGATGCTTTGGAAACAGCCATGAGAGTCCTTCAGGAATAGCCCAATCTCTGCAGCCTTATTAGATGCACAGACATATGTCTCCTGGTGAGAGTCTCATGCTGTGAAAGTCATTAGAATAATAAATTAAACTTCTCTGTACGCAAGCTTTCTAAGCTTCAGGTGCATATTCCTTTTATGCATTTTCCATTTTCCTGTAGCTTGAAGTATTGGGATTGTCGACCTATTCCTTCCTCCAAAGTTTTGCCAGCATAATGAGTTCATGGAGTCACTGATGCCTAAAATAATTTGTGGAGTTTGGATTGCAATAGCTCTACACAGTCCTACTTATTCTCAATTTCTAAGAGCTCAGTGAAAAGATAAGACCTAATTAATGAAAATAGACTTCACAAGGGCTGAAATGGAAGATCACATAAAATACTTTTTGATATTTTGTATTAGAATCCGACTCCAGGTTCCATTAATACCAATATCAAGATCATCTAATGGGGCCTATTTATACGTATGGAAATAATTGCATTAAATTACAATTTTCAAGCAGAGAGATTTTGGAAAAGGCTTTGGCCACACCAAATGGAACAATATTTGTGAGGAAGGCTTCAGGAAACAGTGACATGTAAAACTACTATTAAGCTCTGTGGGTTTTTTTTTTTTTAAGAACATCAAAAAGCTTTAGGAAAGGTATATATACATACATATATGTATATATATACACACATACATATATGGGTATATATATACACACACATATATCTTTAAAAATTTTAAGAAATTGGCATTCAGTTTAGAAATTTAACATAATAGAGCATTTTCCCATCATTCAAATATTATTAGAATGGGTTAATCCCCTTCTCTGTATCAAAAGAAAAAAAAAACTCAATACTTACAAGTGGTGATAGACATTTAGATCTTCAAAAATAATTCTGGGCTAAAATTAGAGAAAGAATATTATACCTAAAGGCAATAAATATGAAACAAAAAGTCATAGTATTTCTTTGTGTTAAGCCTCTTTATATGCTCTTTCCTTCTAGCCCATACTCTTAGAAAAGATAATGTATTTCTTACCTCTCTCTGCCATTCCTTCATTTCTCCATAGGATCCCGCGTCTGTTGCCATGGGCTTCCTTTCAAAGGAAAGGGCTCCTTCATGTCTGTCTTTATTTTTTATTTTTATTTTTTTAAAAGTTTTTATTTATTTATTCATTCGACAGAGATAGAGACAGCCAGCGAGAGAGGGAACACAAGCACGGGGAGTGGGAGAGGAAGAAGCAGGCTCATAGCAGAAGAGCCTGATGTGGGGCTTGATCCCCTAACAGCGGGATCACGCCCTGAGCCGAAGGCAGACGCTTAACTGCTGTGCCACCCAGGCGCCCCCATGTCTGTCTTTAAATACATGGACTAACTACTGTATTTTGTCTGTTCCTGAATGAGGGGCAACCCAAAACAAACAAAGAAAAAACAACCCCAAAGAGTTAGCTGCTAACTTTCCTACTCACTAGTTCCCTGTATTTTATTTCTAAACTTCTTGAACCCATCATTTCCATAGATTTTTTTCTCCAGTTCTTGAAAATTGTCTCCTTAATTTTTGTAAGCCGTGGATGGGTTCTTATCAGATTATAATTTTAGGAAAGAGGATATGAAATAAGAGTTGAACCTACTGGTTCAACCTTAAGAATATTCTGCACTGTAGTCTGCATCTAAATTTGGGACAGATGAAGAACTCACTCTGTAAAAATGTAGGTGAAGTTAGATTTATTTCTTTTAATATAAAAAAACCATTTAAAAATGTCACTTAGGAGACGATTTTATTATCAGCACCGTGAAGACATTACCCGACCACAAATCTATACTGATCTATTTGAGTAACAAAACAAAACAAAACCCTTAGGGTTCTATTGAAAGATGCCTCCAAATTTTGTTTCTGAACCCAACTAGAGGAAATTTGGTATTTTGGGGGACAAAAATTTTCTAAACATCCCATAGCAAACCAAGTATTTTAACACAAATAAAATCAGACTCATCTCCCCTCATTCTTTTATCTTTTATGTAGCTGAGCTATGTCCCTTTTTGATGATACCTTTACCATTGTTTCTTTATCTACAACTTTAAAAATAAAAATGAAAGTCTTTACTAGAAAAGCAGTTTGATCCTTGGTCAAGTATTGAAACAACTATAAAGGGTAATTGGCAACCCAGATATTTAACAGCAGAGAAAATATTATACAGAAAATAAAATGGTACTTGGGAGCACATGAAAAATCTAAAGGAGAGAAAGACTATACATTTGTATATATTCTGTGGTGAAAATTGTGTAAAAATTATTCCTGAGTTGATTGTATGATCCTTATGGGGAGTCTTCAATATGCTTAAAAAATTTGATGTGGTATTTCATTTTATGAATCAACTTATAATGTAGATTTAAAGAAAAACCAATATTCATCTGATCAATAATTACAGTAGAAAAATATAATAATATGTAGGGATTTATATCTATATGATGAAATATCTCTACTAAAATTTAGGTTCAAGAAAACCATTTAATAACTGAGAAACAATTGTGATATGTTAAGAAAGTGATATACTATGTATGTATGTATGTGTATGTGTGTGTATAGGAGAGAAAGACAGAGAGGGATGGAGACAGAGAGACAAGAGTGCAACATTTACAGTGATGTGGAAGGGCAGTGCATCAAAATATTAACACTCCTAGAATAAGATAATTAATTTTTAAAAAAAGATTTTACTTATCTATTTATTTGAGAGAGATGGACAGAGAAGAAACAGAGAGAGAGAGGGTGAGAGAGAGTGGGGGGAGGGGCAGAAGGAGAGAATCTCAAGCTGACTCCACTCTTAGCACGGAGCCCCATGTGGGCTCAAGCCCATGACCTGGAGATCATGACCTGAGCTGAAACCAAGAGGCAGACGCTTAACTGACTGAGCCCCAAGTCACTCCGATTAATTTAAATAAAATTTCCTATATGGAGAATCTTCTCTATTAACATTATTATCTTTATACTCAGTAAAAAAAATGCCATTTAATTTACCAACAAACAAAGCATGGGAAAACTTAAAGTATATGCAATTAAAAAAAAACCTAAAAATTGCTTGATAGGAATATAATTGCCTTTTGTTCCTTTCTGACTTCCTATGTTTTTTTATTTTATTTTTTATCTATAAAGAACATACATTGCTCTTAGAAGAACAGATATGGATTTTTTTTGTTTTTGGTTTTTTTAAGGCAAACAATAGTCCTCCATCCTTAATCAAATATTTTGGTGAAACGAGAGAAAGAAAAGTCATGCACTTTCTCTACAACTAGATTATTACTAATCAGGAAGGATAATAGTGTACTTTATCTTATTATGCTTTCTTTCTCTGTTCTAAGTCAATAACTGAAAGGAAATATTGAAGATGATATGTTTGAAAATCCATAAAATAACGATCAAGGTGTCAACTTTGATGAAAGTAAGAGACTCAGTGTTACATTTTCTTTTGGACACACACTATTTTGTGCATGGAATTCACTGAAACTGTAACTAGCTCCTTAAACTGCATTAGTCAGAGAATTGCAAAATGTCTGTTTTTAAAATTAATTTACTTTTTAAAAATTTTAATTCCAGTGTAATTAACTACAGTGCTCTATTCATTTCCGGTGTGCAATGGAATGGCCCAGCAGCTCCACACATCACTCAGTGCTCATCCAGACACGTGCACTCCTAATCCTCTTACCTGTTTCACCTTGAAATATTTCTTTCTATATAGATTTGGGATATTTATGTGCCATCGACTTCGTTAACTTTTTATTGAGAGAGAAGCTTCAGATCGAACTACCTTGCCATTTAAAGTTAGAAAGGAGTCTAACATTGTATCATTTGGTGAAAAAAGCCACGAAGGTCCATGTCTGGGTGGGTGTAGTGACATCGGTTCAACTCTGTGGACTGGCAAATTGTATTATTGGTACTTGGCCTGAACACCCAGAAGGATGGAACTGTCATTACTGAAATGTGGAAAACAAACTGTAGAGCAGGTTGATTTATCTTCTTGGGAGTCATATCCGGGGAGCAAATTTGCTACTACTTTTTCCTCAATGCGTAGTACATTGCCTGGCATTTCGTAGGTGCTTAATAAATATTTCTGGAATGAATTCCTGAATTCTGAAAGGTTCGGTCTGAGCTATCCTTCCACATCACTACTGAAAAATGGAAGTTTAAGAGATGCTGTTCATAAAAGCGAAAGCTTCATTTTTAGTGTAAAAATGGCAGGGAAAAGTGCAAAAACTGTTTTAAATTTCTTGAATCTGTGATATCTCCCAATTTGGATTAGTTTTTTGTTTTTTGTTTTTTCAATCTCACCAATGTTCTAAGCCACTGTCCCTAACCCATATCATCCCTCCTTAATAAACACTCACAAGCCTACGCCCGTGCACACCCATGCGGATATGTATATGCACATATACACATGCTGGTTGAAGGGGAGGAGGGGAGAGGGAGCAAAAAAGAAAATAAAGTTGGGTTAATTAAGGGAACTGTTGAAATTTCCTTGGTGATGGCTGGAGTAGCATCGAGGAAATAGGGAATCTAGGGACACTTGGTGGAAGAGAGCCCCCAAGTCTGGAGCTCCATGGCACGAAAGAGAGACAAATATGGGGAACTAGTATGGAATGGATTATTGGACCTGGGGATGAACGTAGCTGAAATTCCTCTTTCTTTCCAGTAAAATGATCCCCAAATGGTGACAGTGAGGATCATAAAGGCAGTCCTTCCTATCACACTTCCCAATTTCAACCCTGATTTATGGAGATAACTTTTCTCAGTAAAAAAGCAGCTCTGTCTGAAATTTCAATTCCAAACCTCCAAGGCTCTGGCTTAATTAATCTGAAGATACAATGCAGGCACCAGCTTTTCTTTCAGATGTTGTTTTCTTGAAGCCTAAACTTATGTCTCTCTAACAAATAGCCCAGAGAAATGACTTTGTGGTTTTCCTTTCATGCATTCGGGGATGACGGATAGACAAGCCTCATGACATGTGGTTCTGGGAAGTCTTTTTAAAATTGACTTGTCTACAGACGTAAAGAACTTGAGAAGCCAAGTTGTCTGCTATTTCCTCTATTGCGTTCCTGATGGACTTTTCTCAAGAGAGGGCAAGTAGATGATGCCATCGCTTGTGGATTTCAACTGGGCTTCGTTGAGCCTATGAACCCGTTTTGTGTACAGTCATAATTGACCCTGCGTCTCATGTCTTAAGTTACAGTTTACAGGAACAGTTATCAAAAGTGCTGTTCAGGTTGGACATTCATTTTCAGGTTCGATAACCTGTTTTACGAGTCCTGTCTTGTGGTAGATATGTTGCTTTTGATAATCTGTTGGACTTTTAATTTCCATGTTTCAGTTCTCTTTGGACTCAACTATGCATGCCTCTTGAATTTTAGGACTTGGCTTTTAAGCATATTCAGACCAGATCCTTCCTATTGGTTAATGGTTATGTAAACCTGGCTCTTCCACTCACGCGAGTCCTAGACTCAGACTGTCTAATAAATCACCAGAGGAGGAATAATTAAAAGCTTCTTCCAGTTCTATTATTAAATCACCAAGGATGGCTGGCCCCTGCTTCTAGATGTGCTATAATTTATACTATTAGTGTGGATTGTTTGGTTTTCTAAAAATAATAAATGACCCAGTGAATAGCATTTGGCCAGAGGCATACAAGAAACAATCCATAGTATATAGATTTGTTCAATGGCATTTAAAAGACCTTGATTAGAATTCAGTCTGGGCTGGAGCGATGAGAATGCTGTTTACTGATGGCTGTTTGAAGCCGTCCTACATGGCAGAGGCTGGAGGGATTCACAAATAGAAACATTTTTTACCTCCAGTGGCTGGATCCAGCTGTCAGGAGAAGCTGACATTTTAAAAGAGAGGTATAAAAATGTCTGAATGCCGTGATTGCTGATACCATTTTTGTGTTTTTGTTTTTCTGCTACCTTTGTTTGCTCAGAGCTCCAGCAATGAGCTAGGTCGGCATTCCCCAGATGCTGTGTCCTTACAGTTCTTTGAGAAAATGCCAGTGTTTTGTATGTGGAGTGGGAATGCTCTTCTCTGATATAATGGTTCACCTCCACCTGCGTTCCTGTCAACCAACCCAAGAATCTTTTCAACATACTTAGTATTTGAGGAGTGGGAGGCTTTCCTTGGGTGGTGCAGGGGGTGTGGGTGGGAAGGAAAGGCAGGTACGGGTGAGGAGTTTATATAGTTTGTCTTTGAAATGGAAACAGAGACATTGGATTGGTTTTTCCAACAGGCTGAGGCAATCTCTGGTGCTGAGAGAGCAGAAATGTGTATGTGATGGGCCAGGTAAGTTTATTCACCAAGATGGGATTTAAATCTCTACCTGTAAAGTTACACTGGCAACACACACATGCTTTATTGAGTGAGCATATACGTGCTTTCAGGGAACTGAGTGATAGCATGCACAAATAACCACATTAACACACAGTAGTGATATTATTAGCTGTTCATGTGAGTGTGCACGCAAATGTGTGTGAGTGCATCTGAGAGTATTGTGTGTGTGTGTGAGTGTGAAAGAGAGTGGCACAAATTAATTTTGTCATAGTGGATTCAAGCTAGGCATTACATTTAATCTAGTTCTTGCAGGAAAGGTCTAGAATGAAGATGAAGGTAATACTCTGGAAGGGAGAGACAGTCACACCAGCAAATTTGACTAATTCAGAGCTTGCAGAACCAGGCGATGTTTTGATCAGTTCTAAGTACAAAAGGCCTTTTTGAATTACCTTTTCATAGCCTCATCACCTTTAAGAGATTCCTTCTTCCTCATTTATTAATCCTTTGAATTGGTTGTAAGTAACAAACATGTCAGTGTTCTTATCTGCGAAGGATTCAAAGATCACTATTCTAGATCATAAAATTAAAAGCATTGCCAAAAAGCATACAGTAAGAGGTGGAGGGACATATAATCTTCCAGTGATTACCACTAGTATGCAAATACAAATGTATTAAACAGTTTATTGTGAAAGTTTACCAAAAACTTTGCTTTCATTTTGAGAGAAAAGTTTAAATATATTTCTTTTTAAAGGAACTTTATTAATTCTTGGTTGTATTTGTTTGTAATACGATAAGCTAGCTAAAGTATCATTATTTCCTCCCTCTGACAAAGAAGACAATATCTAGTGGATAATCAAATAGGAACATTTCAGAAATTTAGGTTGGAAACCATTGTAAGAAAATAAAATTAAAAATGTCTTTGTTGGGAGCCCAAATTCCTAATGTCTCCATGAACTGATAAGCAATGAAATAATTCTATTTGCTTTTTTTTTTCTTAATAGCCATGTTTTTCAAGTATTGGATTTCTGTGTCTCACACTCAATTTTACTGTTGTTCCTCTAATACTAAATGTTTCTGAGAGACCAAGCCCATCTTTCTTCCCGGATGGAAAAGAGAAACCATTCATTTATGTTTACTCTGCCTAGAATTACCATTGCAAAAACAACAACAACAACAAACAAACAACCAAAGACAAAAAAGATTTGTCTTTGATTTTACCCATCTATGAGATAGAAATGATTCCAGGACCTACCTCACAGTTCTGTTGTGATGCTGCAATGAGGAAAAAAAAAAAATGCACTTGAAGCCATTAGAACAATGTCTGGAATATAGTAGGTGCTCAATTATGGTAGCTCTTTCCATTTCATGTTTATACATTAGTAAGCCTAAATATAAATTTTAAAAATTAGGGGGAACAATACTAAAGCATTGGCATACATAGCTGTCTCTGAATTTTTAACTTCATAGCACAGGATGCTTGGAATTACTTTCTGGATTGGTGCATGGGGTTTCTCATATGAGAGCTCCTATCTGGAAGCCACATGCGTGTGCTGGTGATGTCATGGCCCCCTTGTGTGTTAATCTTGAATTCCTTCTGACAGTTTGCTTCCAGAACCCACTGATCATATGCAATCCAATGAGTTCTCAGCACGATTACTCTGGGTAGAAGCAGCTTCTGCAACTGGGGGGTAAAGAGAGGGGGGATAATGTTGGGTCATGCCAAGAATAATCCTCCCCCTAAAAGAAATTCTGGCTTCCCAGTAATACCAGCTGGGTGTTCTCCCTAACCTCCTGGCTGCACATATGTGATGAATAATTGTGATTTACTAAAAGAAAGTGAATGGAAATGGAACAAATTGAAGCAATTAACTAAAAGATATAAAAGGGAAACAAGAGTCAGACTTGGCCCCCAGACCTTGTGGGAAGGAAACCCTTGGTGTTGGTTAAAAAATGGTAATGATCACTTTCTCTGTTTGCAGACTGTTATCAGTGGTTAAGGTCCTTATGATTTGAGCTAGAGACTGGGAAGGAATGCTAACATATGAAACCAAGCAAAGAAGTGGCAAGTAATTGAGCCTTGAGGGATCCTTTTGGAAAGCAGGCTCGTCATTTAGGGGAATGCACTTTTGATATTCATCTAGCTGGTTTCTGAGTGCCTGTTTGCAGGAAATGAAATTCTAGGCTTTGCTGTTTGAAAAGGGTAGAATAGGGGTGGGTAGTGTTCTCAGAAGTAATCAAAGCCTTTTTAGCATTAAAAATGACTGTGGAATGTTTGGCGCTGGAGGCACAATGATGCAAATCAAATGGCATATTAGTTTCTTGCCTAGTGAATGTGGAAGCCTTAAAAATTCTGCAAATGGGTGGGTGGTCAGCATTAGAGCATTGGACACAAGGCACTGAGGCAAAGAAACCGAGAATGCTGCACACATTTGCTGGGAAATGGAGTCTACTGCTGTGGCGGGATGGGACACCATGGATTTGCTGGGAAGGGAGAATATATGAGTCCCAGAACTCTTACCGCTTTGACTTCCCTCTGTCTGAGTGTAACAACCAACCCCAAATGGCAGAGGTTAGCAAGAACAAGATACCTAATTGTGAAGGTGGGTCATTCACAGTCTGCAAAAATAGCCCTTTGGTAAGTGTGAGTTGTTTTCTAATGAGAATACATCTGTTAAGCTGTTAAAAGGTGGTATCCTACAGATAACTCCAACCAGCTTGTGAGAAGCCAATTTTTAAAATTTTCCAGGAATTTTGCAAGCTGGTTTTTAACCACAGTCATTATTAAAAATTGCATTGTAGAAACCTATAATTAAATGAATTATGTAAAAAAAGGCAATACTCACAATTCACCACTTCATTTTATTGTTTTGCTGTTACCTATGCTCTCGAAGTTACCTATATGTATTATATCTGTATGGCAAAAATAGTCTACAGTCATGTGCGAGCACACATTTCTTCCTGACTCTGCATTCTGTGATGTGATGTTGGCAGCTTGAAACTGGCTTCCCATTCACCACTTCAATGGCCCTTACTCCCACCCACACGTACAACAGCGGCAGTGTGGTAATTTTGAAGGTTTCACAGGAGCCATTAAAAAGGCACAGTGTGTTAAATGCAGATTGACGCCCTATTGCTACACACTACACCCTATTTGCTGATATAAGTCTGTTTATCAGTTCTCCATTGGCTTGTCTCTTAGTGCCTTCCTTTCTTGGTGATTAATAAACACTTCCTGCTCTAGCATCGGACTTCCACCAAAGCCGAAAGGCCTCAGGGCACCTCCGCTGGTCAGATGTGCTGAACGTGGCCGTGAACGTGAACATGAATAGGACCAAAGGTTCTGATTTAATTGGTCTGGGGTGAGGCCAGGACATTGGGAGTTTTTAACAATCTCCAGTGATACTAATATAGATGCAGAGTTGAAAACTACGTGACTAGGCAAAACTAAGATTTATTTTTGCTTTCCACCTCCCTGTGGGTATCCTCTTCCTCCCATTACTCTGCTTCCTCCATGACTCATCTGTATTTACTTTCTTAGTGATTCCTTCCTCACCTCCGTGTTGACAGCCCAGCTTCAGGATTGTATAATTGTCAGAAGTGCTCATAGCCCAACCGGAGAGGGACTCTTTCTTAACAGTTCCAGCGAAGGCCCCAGGGAGGAATTTAATTGACGTGGCTTGGAGCATATGTGTTCACTTCACGACCGATCACTGTAGCCAGGGTGGTCATCCCCCTGCCCTGTACCAGAGTCAACTCCACCAAGACAGATACCAGGCAAACTGATGTACGTCCACTCCACTGGGTAAGGTGTTTGTTTTTGGAATCATATGTGTTAAAGGCTTCACTCTAATCATCAGAAAAAGAGTAGAGGTAGTCCTAAGCGTGGTCCCAGATTATGTAAAGTCTGGTCTTTCAGCGAGAAACTTGCTACATTAAAAGTGACTCTTGTTATAAGTATTTTTGATCTGTGTTTTATAGAGGGATCACATTTCAAATATTATAACCTCAGTACACAGAAGTCCTGTTCTCCTTCTGGGGCACTGGTTGCAGAGAAAGCCAAAAGTTATAATGGAAAGACCAGTGAGATCTCAACTTTCATCTGCCTTTACCTAGCTTTGCAATCTCAGACAAGCCCCTTAACATTTCTGTTTTAGACGACATGTCTATGAAGTAGAGATTAAAATACCTGTCTATTTGTCTCACAGCGGTATTGTGAGGATTAAATGAGATAATGTTGATGAGATAATTTTGAAAAGTGTATCAACCGTCAGCTGTAAAGTATTATTTATACTTTACTGGTTAGGCAAGAGGTGCTCGCCGTTACACGTAAAGACAATAAACATGCAAACGCATATGTTCGGATGTTTATTGTGAACATAAGTAAGTTTTCTCCCATTATATGTTCTTTTTACTTGCAGCTCTGGTTTGGTTGCAGATTCTGTTTGTAAAGACAGAATTTAATTGAAACCCTTAAAATGATTTTTTCTAATCTCATTTTCAACCCTTAAGTATGACATCAAAATTAAAACAAAAAGGGAAAATGTGCAAAATCAAAATGCATTCATGTAGATATATGTAAAAGTTATTTTCCAAATTAGCTCAGTTGGGATTTAGAATAAGATCTCTCATTTGATTTTATAATTTCTTTATAACAGGTGTGTTGGCTCAGCTTTTTCTTCCCCCCAGAGTATCACCACTATCTTGTGTACCTAGAGACTTCCCTTCAAGGCCGATCTCAAATTTATAGCCCTCTTTGAAGGGCTTGCTAAAATTCCTTATGCTGTTGTGTGTGTTTTCCTGAATATCACACACACACACACACACACACACACACACACCCCTGCACAGACATGGGCCCTCACAATAGCGCACGGCGTATTTTATAAGGGTATGTGTTCATCATTTCTTTTTCCAGTTCTCAAAAGCTGTGGCACAGTGTCTCATTCTATCCCTTGCACCCAAGTGTACTGATAGGCACCTGTAATCCAATGAATGCTCAACAAATGACCGACTCAGAGAATGACATTGTTGAAGGCGGAGGAAAGAGTAGCATGGAAAAATGGTCCAAAGGACTTTATTAGATTTTATTTTGGATTATAGAGAAATATACTTCATTCAATAAGTATTTATTGAAAACAAGTTGATTCGACAAATATTTATTGAATATTTACCACATGGCAGGTACCGTGCTGGATGTACGATTTAGTAGCAGAGACCATTGGCATTGTTTGATCTGTATTGAGGTAGACAACACATAAATAAATAATTTCAAAATGAGAGAGACTTACCATAGTGTAGTCGAGGGAGGATGCTCTGAAGAGATGAGCTTTCATCTGAGACCAGGAGTTATAGAAGGATTTAGTTTTACAGAGACCCAGAGGAGGGTATTTCTCTTCGAGAGAAACAGTGAAAGGGTCTGAGGGCCTGAAAGAAGAAGCAAGGGTTGGGACTGTATAAACTGGGAAAGAGGCGTCAAATGAGTAGTGAGTATAACACCACTCAGGGTCTTTCTGCCAGTCACAGAATGAGGAATAGTGGGAATCAACTGGGTTTTTAGTAGGGGAAAGAAACCTCTGTGTGTGTGTGTGTGTGTGTGTGTGTATGTGTGTGTGTGTGTGTGTGTACAATTGATTTTTAACAATATCTTGTACTTACACTTTAGAAAACATGCTAGCTCATCATAAATGTGGTTTCTTCCGACAAGTGGCAAGGGATGGTGATATTTTCTATCTGTTACTGGTTGCCCTACACATTTTGTGGTATATAGGTTGCAAAGCCAGCTGTGTTCTGGCTTAAAGTGGCATCAAAAAAATAAAATCTAATATATAGTAGTCACTCTGTGCTTGGTACTGTTCTAGTTCTAGTTGCTTTGCATATTTTAACTCATTTTAATGAGTTGGCACCATTTCAGAGATGAGGAAACTGAGGCACAGAGTGCTGAAGTAAATTGCCCATGTCACACACATTAGTAAGTAAGCAGTGGAGCTAAAGTCAAGTCAGGATAGTGGGATCCAAATCCCATCCTCGACACGGCGCGTTGCCAGTTTGTGAACTGCTTCTCACCAGTATGCAGTAAATACAGAATGGAGAACAAGTGGTCATGTCAGTGGTCATGTCTCATTGAACAAACCATAGGCCAGTTTGAGGGTTGTGAAAGTCATGTGGAATTGCATGGGATATGAACCGTGGATGAGCTATGAACTGTAGGACCACACACCAGTCCATGATGGATTGGGAGGAAGATGGTCCTTCACCTCGGATCATTCAAAAAGCACAGCTCTGAACCATATGCTGGGCTGCAAGAGAAGAAATAAGGTAGTAAATCTCCTCTCCTGTGTCTCTTGATATTCCACACGATACATCATGTGCACCAAGTGTCATTTGTAATTTGCCTTGTGGAAGCTTGTTTTATTTCTTTCTTGCTTCTTGGGCCTGTGAAAAAAGAAATGTGAGAGAAAGGTCCGTAAGGGGAAGAGGTCATATGACCTCCCGGTCTCTCTTGAAACTGCTAAGTAGAAGTTTGGGTTCCATAGTATGACTGTCACCTTCCTCAACCATCCTGTGACACCTCTGAACATTGTGAGCCTATGAGAGAAGCAAGTTTGTATACGTGTAAATACTTACCAACTTTATCTCTGGTCAAGTATTCTAGAAGATTTGGACATGGTATTAATCAGACCAGTGGTATGTGTTGCCTTTCTCTCTTTGAAAACAATAACTGAGTCTTTTAGCCACAATCTACCAGCCTGGAGAAATGGGATTGATTACGAGTTTTGGATGGATTCCTACAAGGTCACCTTCACGGGGTGGGGGACAGGGTCATATGCTATTTTGAAAATAGTATAAAAGTAATGTTTTTCTTAACTTTATGTAGCAAATCAGTGCCAGCAGCACATTGTCCAGAAATTTTCATCTTAAAAAAAAAAAAAGATTTATTCATTTGAGAGAAAGAGAGAGCACGGGGGAGGGGGCACAAGGAGAGGGAGAGAGAATCTCAAGCAGACTCCATGCTGAGTGCGGAGCCCAACATGGGGCTCAGTCCCAGGACCTTGAGATTATGAACTGAGCCGAAACCAGGGGTTGGACACTTAATCAACTGTGCTACCCAGGTGCCCCGAAATCTTCATCTTTTAATCCAATAGGGCAACCCTTAAATTATATCACCCCTCCTTGTTCTAACTGGAGAGACGTATCTTGCTCCTAAGCAGTTGACTTTCTTTGGGCCAAATATCAGACATGTAGTACCTGGGTGGGAGTGATGAGTCCATTTTTGTCTTAATTGTTGTTGTTAAGTCATCTCATGTGTTTGGTATTCTGTGTTGGCTGTGAGACCAGATTCCTCTCCCTTTCTTGAGAGAAACAAAAGTGTCCATAGCCTAATGGAGAAAAATCTTTCTTTCTTTCTTTCTTTCTTTCTTTCTTTCTTTCTTTCTTTCTTCCTTCCTTCCTTCCTTCCTTCCTTCCTTCCTTCCTTCCTTTCAGCCAGAGAATCAGAAAAAAAATTTCTGAAAAAAACTCGTAAGTGAATATTGCTACAACGTGAGCATTTTCTTGCAGGTTTGAATTAAATCAGAGCCCTGATACAGATATTCTGAAGGCTTGTGATACACACAAAGTCCAGATGCTTCCACAAACAAGTCACACACAGAAGGAAAATGTGGAATTTTTGGAAGACATTTACTTTTTGTGTTTTCTTAGTCAAAACAATGAAAATTTCTTTTCAAATAAACCACCAACTTGTTCCAATAGAAGACAGACATTTGCTTTGAGTAGTTTGCGTCCTGGTCAGTAAATGGGGATACAGCAACAATTGCTGTGCGGCACACAATGACATGAATCGTCTCACACATATAGTCATGTATGTGTGAAAGTGTGAATTTGTACTTTATTGATTTCTTCCTTAACACTACTTCCTGCATCTTCAAGGTTGCAAGTTGTCCTTTGCGTTTTTATAGAAGTTCACCCACTGCGTATGGCAGAAGAGAAGTTATAGGATAATGAATTCTCTGTAGTGTTAAAAGTTCTTCTATTAACTCTTGGGAGCACTAAAATTCAAACAGTTTTTATTGGATGACTATTGCATTGAGGTTCTAGAGACAATACATTGCTTTGACTTGAGAAGATAATATTTAAATTACAGTGTGATCTACTAACATACCTCTCTAATTTTACTGTACATTCTATATATGGATTCTTTTTTCCCATCTATACTACCACCGTTTAAACAAACTATCACAAATTTTTTTTTTACAATTTTAATACAGAGTCTAGATAGAAAGCATTCTGAATTTTGCTGTGATTTTTCTCCTATATCTTTTACTAACCCTATTTAATTAGGCTAACAAAAATCTGTGATTGATTAATGAAAAATAGAAACTATACATACACACTCATCCAAACACATTATTCGTGACCCAACTGATGAGAAAACAAAGCAAAATGAGAAAATCTGTCCTCTTATTAAGAGGTATAAGCTGTAATTGTCAAAAGCAGTGGCTTAGTGAAGCGTTCCTTCACTTATACCCATGCCTCTCATGAGCAGTCCCTAGGGCTGACGTGTCGTAAATGATATATTCTTTCAAAATAACAATGTGTTTTATTTTTAGGATGCTACTTATTATAATGGGAAGGTAACCTTTGCCAAGATAGTTGTTTCCATTTTTGTTCCAGAATAAAGTAAATTTGTGTTTTAGTTTTAGTCTTCTGTGTCTCAATAAGGATTGAAAGGTGGAAGTATTCCTTTCCTGAGAGCAGCCCAAGCCCCCCTCAGCTTGTGGTTTTGTGTGGAAAGAGCAGGAAGGTGTATACTGTCCTATTTTATTCTGCTTCTCATTCTGGGCGCACCTTTGACTATCAATGTTGGTGGATGCTACTTACCCCTTGCAGATGGGGAAAAAGCTGTAGAAAGTTATTTCTATAACATAATCTTTCTTCTATGACACTTGTGAATTGATTTGCCGAGAAGGGTTCCTCTCAGCCTACAAGCGTGTTTTAAAAATCAATGCAGACGACTAGTTAAGTTTATTGGGATTCAGGCTCAAAGTGTTATGTGACGGTATGCACTTAAAAGTCAAGGGTAGGATGATATTGTTAGGATAAAATACCTAATTCCATACTGCACTATGTGCTCCTTTAGGTTGGTTGTCTTAATCAACTTTATTGTCTAGCGCCTAACCCGATATCTGACAGTGTATTGTAGTAGCTAAGAGTATGTGGGGTCAGGAATCGAGACCAGCCAATTTCAAATCTTGGCTGTGCTACTTGCTAACCGTATGATCCTGAGGACGCAAGTTTTCAATATTTCAGTGTCTTCCACTGTAAATGTGGACAATATTATTCCTTACCCTTTAGACTTATTGTAAAGATTGAATAAGATAATGCACGCTATGTAACCCACAGTGAACAACTAATACATGTTAACTACGCAGTAAAGATTATTATACCCACCAAACTTTGAAGTAAACTGTTACCTTAAGTTGGTTGGTGACTATGAAATTATAATGGATAAGAATCTACATGTGAAGACGGCATTCTAACTTTGCTTGAGAAGCAAAAACACATCCACCAAAATAGATAAGCCAAAAAACCTCCAGACCTATTAAATAAGATCCAACAGGATTTGAAAGAGGGTGGGGAAGAGAAAGAAGCTCACAGCTACTGCTTTCTGTTCCAAGACTTTTTATTGACCTACCTGTGTCATGAAACAGGGAGAGAACTTTGGCTACCAGCGATGAGAATTTGATGCTTTCACCTTATGAATATAGCAAGTGCGAGTCTGTTGGTGTCTGCAGTCTAAATGAGAAAGTCTGAAGAGAGATTTGAGCATTCCAGAGGTTTAGAGCTGGAAAACCAATAGGCAGTTTCCTTCCTCCCTCGGCCACTCGGCAGAAAGCATCCTTACTCCCAGGGGCTCTGACATTCCTCCGTGTTGTGTGCAGGGAGGAGAGAAATGCTTTCTAGTTGGCTCATGTTACCTTGTTCTGGTTAAATGAAAAAGTATTAGCGTACGTTCCTTGTCACCACAATTCCAGCTGTCCAAGTCAGTGCTCTTGAAGCAGAGAAAAACGATCTTTTAACTCCTGAGGTTAAAAAAAAGAAGAAGAAGAAAAAGAAAAGAAATGTGTTGCAGAACAAACCTCCCCAGCTCTGACACTCTGCTTCCTGTCTCCTGTGTGTGACAGGAAGGGAAAGCGGTAAAGTCTAAATAATAAATGCTCTTAAGTGAGTGGTTAGATCAGCATTGGCTGATGGTGTATAGTGTTTGCCATCCAGAAAGACAGTAATTGGAAGACATGCTCCTTATGGAGAAAAATAAGCCGGAGTTTTTGTGGTGTGCTGTCCCTGAACACACATTAAAATGACCACAGTTGTTTGCAATGCCCAGCAGAATTTCAGGGCTGGTCCCATTTGCCACAAGCCGCCGCACAAGACTGTCTGGTTAACACTCAGACCCTAGCTAGCTGTGTCCTCTGGAACTCACAGAGTCATATACAATATCACTTTTATCCTCAAACTTTTTTTGAACTCCTTTCACTTTCTTAAATTCAAATTTAAATATCCCAGAAGACACTGCTTCCCCTAAAGCCACTTCAAATTGGGGAGCGCACACCACAGTGCCGGGGGGCCTTTCTTGCTGCCATTTTCAGATCAACTCTCTCTTCTTCTTCTGTGGAAAGCCCATTTTTGAGTCTCACGGGTCTTCAAACCATTATCCCCCAGTACCTCTCCATACTTCGGTCCCTGCCCTTCATTTCCAGGTCATTCACTGGATCCCTTATGAAAGCTGCCATAGTCTTGATGATTTTATTTTATTTTATTTTATTTTATTTTATTTTATTTTATTTTATTTTATTTTATTTTTTTATGATTTTATTTATTTATTTGACAGAGAGAGAGAGCGTGCAAAAGAGGGGGAAAGGGAGGGGGAGAAGCAGGCTCCCCTGCTGAGCAGCAAGCCCAACGTGGAGCTCGATCCCTGCAACCTGGGATCATGACCTGAGCTGAAGGCAGATGCTTAACCAGCTGAGCCACCCAGGCGCCCATCTTGATGGTTTTAGTACCCAGCCTCTCAGTCGCTTGTCCTCTTCTCCAACAATTCCCATCTTTATTCTCCCTTAGCCACCCATCCAATGGCCATATCCTGGGCCTTGTCATTACCAGTTACTAAAACCCTCCATAATCCCAATTTCAGGGGTCCTTCTTTTGGATCCCTGCTTCCTGTTTTCCAGTTCACAACTTTGGGTATTCTGATTCCAACACTTTTTTTTTTTTTAAATCTCATTAGGAACTATGAGTCATTGGCATTTTTTATCTTGTCTTTGTTGTTCATTCTCCTCATGTCCCCACATCCGTCCGTGCTCTGTTTAGCTTTCATGGAAAACTATTCTTACTGTTTTACATACTTATATAAACTTCCTTGTCCCACTTTCCTTCCTTTGAACTACTCTAGGAAAATCCTAATCCTGGTTTTATCCTCCTCTCCCTGGCGCGCACACACATGCCTGCATGTGCACACCTGAACCTGGCTGGAGAGGAGGTCCTCTCCCGTGCTGACTGGTCTCACTTTACGTTCGTGACCACTCCCTTCAACTGAGCCTTCAGTGCTACCACGCAACCGGTTTGATTTCCCTGGTCTATTCCGTCTCCCGCTCCCCTGGAGGACCAATTTGTACATTGTCTCTCGTCTCTTCTCTGCAATATTTACCCAGCTGATAACTTTGCTTGCTCTTTCACTGAAAACAGACGCAAACAAAAGAAAATTCTAAAAATGCTGCCACTGTAATATCTTCCAATGGAGTTAGTCTGGTCAATGTACAAATGTGCTGTAAGGTTTCTCATCCTGAGAGGGAAAAAAAGAGAGAAAGCTCTCGACTGCATTTCCTTTTCAGTGACTGTTTAATTTCATTTGAAAGCAACACTGCCTACCAGATAAGCCTCTAGTCACTGTTTCCACTCTTTCTGCTCTCTTGAAGACACCCCCATCATGTCTCCATCTCTAACACTCCAGCAAAACGCTTCTTGTCAGCGTCGCCAATGATCTCCTGTTGCTCAAACCGAGGGATCATTCCCATTTCTCATTTTACTTCTAATTCTTGGCAACATTTGACACACTTGGTCAACTTTTCTTTCTTAAAATCAGGCACGGTTCTTTCTGTGCCTCTGCTAGGTTACTAGCTGCCTCTTCTTGATTGCCCTGGCTGGTTTCCCTTCTTTCAATCTTGGCAGAATCTTTGGGTGTCTTTACCCCTACTCACTTCCTTATTGAAGTCATCAAAATTCACATCTTTAAATATCATCTGTGTCTTGCTCATTCCCAAATTTATATTGCTAAGCTTGACCTCTCAGCTAAACTCCAGAATTTGTAAGGAAACTAAAAATCAACACTTTCATTTTAGATACTAAATAGGGGTTCTAAAGTTAAAACATCCAGAACAAGTCATTATTTCCCCCTCAAACTTCCTTTGTCTTTAGTCCTTACAATCTCAACGAAGAGAAGCTCTGTCATTCTAGTTGACTCAGGTAGAACTTTGATTCCTGCCTCCTCCCCTCCCCCCGGCTCATGTATCATATAGAATTCATCAGCAAATATCAATGGCTCTCCTTAACCATTTCTCACCTCACCACCTCCACCTCTATAACCCCAGTTCAAACCAACGCAATCCCTTTCCTATATCATTACAATACCTTTTAAACTAATAACTCTGTTTATATCCCTGCCTCCCTATGGCCCGCTCTTTACCCTGCAGCCAAAGTAAAGCTTTAAATATATATATCAGTTCATGTCATTTTTCTGTTTTAAACCTTCTGAAAGTTTCTCACCTCTTTCAAAGTAAAAGCAGTTTTTATAAACATCTATGAGATCAGGGTGCCTGGGAGGCTCAGTCAGTTAAGCGTCTCCCTTCGGCTCAGCTTCTGATCCCAGAGTGATGGGATCGAGTCCCACATCGGGCTCCTTGTTCAGCAGGGAGTCTGCTTCTCCCTCTGATCCTCCCCCTGCTCTCCCTCTCTCTCTTTCTCTGAAATAAATAAATAAAACCTTTAAAAAAAATAAACTTCTATGAGGTCCTCCTACTTGTCTGTCTTACCTTCTTCTTTCTTAATTAACATACCCTGGCCACACCATCTTCTTACTTACTTCTTAGGCTAAAAGGACCCCAGCCCCACTCTCTTGCCACCACAACCCCAGCGACTTGTTTGCATATTCCTTCAGGTCTCTAATGGAATGTCACCCCATTGGAGAGGACTTCTACAACCAAACTATAGACTATACACATACATACATATGCATTTATATGTGTATACATATGTATATATATTTCAAATATATGCACATATATATATATGTGTATAATAATATATATATCACCTTTCTCTCCACTCCTAGCTTTGTGTGTGCCTTATTCTGTTAGGTAGGTAAGCAGATAAATAGTTTATTACTGACTCTTAGCAGTAGAGTGTAAGCTTCAAGAAGGAACAAACTTACGTGCTTTGTTCATTCCTGGATTTCAAGCACCTAGAAGAGTGCATGGCCCATAGCAGGTGCACAATAAATATTTGTCAAATAAATAGCAAGTATTTGAGCTTAGATTTGATTGTTTGTCTTTTTCATTACTGCAATATTTAACCCTGGCCTGCTTTCCAGGAAGGCCAATTAAAGAAATACTGTTACTAGAGAATTCAGCATTGAGTAAACACCATTTTGTGTCCCCTGCCCCTCCCCAATCTGTGGGGTGGCAAGAATTTTCTGCTGCAACAAGATATCACTTTGTCAGAACAGAAAGAGCACGCAGACTAGATGTCTCCTTCTCTTTAATGCAGACTCGCCAGGAGGCAGTTTCCCACTGTGCTGGTCTGAGCATTTGAGAGCTTTTGGGTAGAGGGGATAGCACTTAACTAAAAATGAAATCCTCTCTTGATTATTATTATTATTGTTAATTTAAAAGTGTCATTTAATTGAATCCTTTTGGAGAATTCTACCTCAGGAAAAACAGTGAAGTGATAACAGCAGAATCACTTTGACTCTCCCACTAGACAAGAAAAAAAAAAATTAAAATGTGCAAAAAAATCCAGCTCTCACTGTCTGTCATTCCCCTCTGATTTCCCAGGTAGGTTCCCTAGCCATGGGTTCTCATTTCCCTTCTTTGTCATTAGCTTGGCTTGTTAATTTTTGTGTTTAGAAAGCCTACTTTTGAGGGGCACCTGGGTGGCAACGTAGTTAAGTGTCTGCCTTCGGCTCAGGGCGTGATCCTGGCGTTATGGGATCGAGCCCCACATCAGGCTCCTCCACTATGAGCCTGCTTCTTCCTCTCCCACTCCCCCTGCTTATGTTCCCTCTCTCGCTGGCTGTCTCTATCTCTGTCGAATAAATAAATAAAATCTTAAAAAAAAAAAAAAAGCCTACTTTTGAGATTGCTGTAAGTGATTCCAATGTCTGATAAGTTTATACATTTAGTAAGAAACAAATAATGGAGATAAAGGTGACTCATCAGCTGCAGAGCTGCGCTTAGCTCCGCATTTGCTGCCTGTGCCCCGTGTGTAAGCCCTCGAATAAGGGCTTTGTCCTATCGACGGTACTGCTGAGGGATGTGCACAGCCCTCCAAACATCCTCAAGCATAATTTATTTATGGCCTGGGCACTCGTAAGTGTGTTCTGCCTCCATATCAGATTACCGGGCATTGCAGGCCCCCCTCACTATCTGATTCAGCATCTTTAGTCTAGTCAATATCTGAATTTTACATCAAATGGGCGATGATAGAGAGGCCTAAAATGTGTCTTTCATGGTTCTGGAATTCTCTGCAGTGTCAGACCCTGACTAGGAAAGGAAAATTGGGCTCCAAATAAAACAATAATAGGAACAATATCCCCAGCCTTTTTGGGTGTTTGCAGCCTCTGTTCCTGTCCACTGAATGAAGGTTGGGGTTTGGTTTGGCTTCCTGTTGTTTGGGGGCCATACCCGGGGGAGGTTTGAGTCCTTACTATGAAGGGCTCCAGAACTGCCCCATGGACGTGGGGATGGGAGTTGGAGGCTGCTAGTCATAGAGGATTGCTATAGAAAATACCCAGCACACTCTCTTTAATGAGGCAGTGTGTTTGTGGCGGCTTTGGTAGGTCTTACTGGGCACTGGGCATGTTCTTGGAGACTGAAAGATTTTAAAGGACTCCTACAAAAAAAGATCCCTTGGTACCACCCCCGCTGAAAACTAAAGTTTGGATTGACGTTTGTGTGGCTTTATATCAGATTCTGTTCTGAATGAGTAATAAAGCTATGGAGATTTAAAAAATTCTTTTGAAAATTGAAGATTGCAAAAATCCCTTTGTCCCCACCTCCCCTGCCTTGGTTGATAGTTTGGGGATTTCCAAATTCAGGATGGAATGTCACTCTTCTAAAATAAATGGATTTGGGAAATACGGTTTTTACACAATATTTCCCAAAATATGTTCTATTGCCACATATTTAAAGAGATATTTTGTGATTAAAGAAAGTCTTATAGTCAAATAAGCTTGGCAGACACCATCTGGTAATGTATTTTACAAAATCTAAGATACTATTGATTGTAATACAGACAATTTTTAACATACCACCAAGAAAAAATTGCTGCCAGTTAAATTATGATTCAATTAGTGGAAGCATCTCCATTATCAAAGATGTTTTCATAGGGAAAAAAGGCATGCCTTTGAATGCATAAAATACAATGTATGCAACCTTTTTGGAGAGTCAGAGTGCATCAGTATGCCATAGGTTCTGAAAGGTACTATAGTAAAAATCTCTGCTGAAATTTTTTTTAAATCAGAATCTCCTAAACCTCCTGATTAATCAGGAGGGAGGGTGGTTTCTATCACACCACCCAACATCAAAATATTTATTAAAACTTCTACGGGGATAATTGATGGAATATTATTATCCAATACAAGCATGGCAGACAGGTGATCTATTGAAAGATTGGAAGAAATGGTGAGAAAAAGAAGAGGATAGATGAAAGATGGCCTTGAAAGAAGGGAGACATAACTACTCAGCTAGGACAACTGTAAAGAACATAGGAAAAAAGTTAAAGAAAATATTCTGAGCAAGCAAAATTTGGGCAAAACCTGTCTGTGACTTAACGAAAAGGAGTCAAACTAGAACAAGGGTGGAGAGAACGATGGTCTGAGGTTGTGACTGATGAGAGTTGATGGGGAGAGACACAAACACAAAAGCTGCTATTGCCATTGATACCGTCTTTTCTACGACCATAGGATTTCTCTGGGAATGCTGTTTAAATCTGATGTCTATGGGTGGCCCAAATTGTATTTTGTGAATGTTCTACGGGAAAGGTCCCGGGAGGGTGGGGTATGGTTCAAGTCCTTGGTAAAAGATGTTCACTTCAACTTTGCAGTCAGTGCCTCCTTAGCTGTAAAGAAGGATGGACAAAATTGAGGACCCTTAGAGCAGAAATGTTCAGGGACTGATGAGTCTCAGGCCATCAGAGTCTGTCTTTTCTGGAATTGTGAAAAAGAGAGACCCTCCATGAATTTATCTCCTTAATGAAATTATGTTTTGTGGAAGATCTATTTGAAATAAGGGAATGGGAGTTGGAGGCTGCTAGTCATAGAGGATCACTATAGAAAATACCCAGCACACTCTCTTTAATGAGGCAGTGTGTTTGTGGCGGCTTTGGTAGGTCTTACTGGGCACTGGGCATGTAAGAGTAGAAATATATATCAAGTATATAATATATTTTATATGTAATATAGGATATATAGGTATAATATATACACATATTAAAAATTATTTTTTATAAAACTATCTACAGAAATGTAAAGGCATGGTGCAACTCACAATTAAATGAGAAGAATAGCTATGAGACTGATGTTCAGCATAATACATTGAGTGACAACTATGATAAATGGAATTCAATTAAGAAAATATAGAAAAAAATAAGGAAAAGTTTAGGTAGACTATAAAACATAATCAAATGGAAATGTATATTACCATATCTGAAATTACCTTGTTTTGGGTGAATTCTCTATTTCACGTACTTGGAAAGTATCAATCACGAAAGTGGATTTTGTCTCATTCATCATTGTATCCCAGCTCTTACGCTAGTGTCTGGATTATAGGAGTCAGTCAATAAATATTTACAGAATATTTGCAAAGTAAGTTTATGAATAAGTTAAATGTGATTTAATTAGTCACATTTACTATTCATGGTATTTAATAATGTGTCCTCCTTAAAGCTTTTAAATCTTGCCTAGTAGATGATATCCTTCTGAGTTATTTATTAAAATTACAGGTAACAAAAAATTGTGAACAACAAACCATGACACCACATTGGGGGAAGGTTACGCACGGATGTTAGTTGCCTCAAGGTGATTGATCAGTCACTACTGCACATCTGTGATGGCAAAGGTATCGGAAGAGAATCTACCTTGACCTTTACTCAATGGAAAGAGGTCATGCCAGGCATCACTTGACTGCAGTTGACTGTCACACCATTGCAAGATGGCACAATGTCTGCAGAGAAACCATAAAGGAGCTTTCTCTTATTCCATATTATAATTGTTGTTCCAAAGCAAAGGGTCTAATGCACCTGCTGACCCCCCCCTCCATCCTGCCCTTCTTTGAAGGAGCCATTATTTCCACAGGTTTCTTTAATAGGGAGTAAACTTTTGCTGGTTTATGTGTGAAAATGACACCACAAAGGTGAAGCTACATTGTTGAAAGTCAGTACTCAGATGGGCATGAAATGATGTCTCAACACCCCAAGGATATGAGCCATGTTTTTGTGTGTGTGTGTTTTTTTTTTATCATGAGATTTTGAATTGTAAACCTCCAATATATATTTATGTGAGAATATGTACAAGGGATATATTAAGCTCTCTGTCACTTTGCATTCTAATGCTGCCTCAGAAGAGGTGAACCTTTCAAAATATTTCATTTGAGAAATTTCCTTCCTTTTTATAAAACCTAAAACTTGATTTAAAATTTAGCATTTTTCTGTGACAATTCTCAAAACAATCTGGATATAGATATATATATAAATATATATATATAGGTTTTTTCTTAGTAATGTTGATATATTTTTTATTTAACGCTTAGCAGAACAGAATCTTTTCCATGGCTTGTAATATGATATACTGTGTGAACATATGTGCAGGCATATCCTATGTCTATGTGTAGTCATTCACTCAACATTTTAGAGACCTAGTTTTTGACCCAGATACTACTGGATTCTGAGAATTAAAAAGTACATAGGACTAGCCTCAAGGAACTCATGATCCAGGATATGACACCAATATGTAAATAAATATAGTATAATGTATGTAAGGAATGGCCTTTTGAAATTATTATGGTTGAAACAGCAGAGACAGTTGAAGAATTGAAGAATTCAGGTAGAGATGATTTAAGAAATATGTATTTCAAATTTTACACATGCACACAAGCACATGCATGCACACACACAATAAGAGTAATTAAATTAATTATGGAATGGAAAAGCATCAGGATAAAAAGAAAATAAGGACTGATGGATGACGAGGTACCTAGATACTCAGTTAATATTATCATATTTAGCAAAACCAGGCTTACCATATAGGACAAAAACATCAATGCTACTGATTCTATTAAAGCATAAGTCAGATCATGTGACTTCCATGCCCCAAACTGGGGCATGATTAATGATTGCCTACAGTGTTTGCATTGGCCTCCATGGCCTTCCATGATCATGTCCCCACCCCTTGTCTCTTTGACTGCATCTCCTGTTGCTTTTCTGGGTGGTTCCCCTTGCTCCAGCCACAGGGGCCTCCTGCTGATCCTCAAACATGGGCTTGCTTCAGTTCTTTTGCACTATCTATTCCTTCTGTCTGAAAGACTCTTTCCTTAGAAAACCACACTGCCTTCAAGGCTTGGTTCAAATGTTAGCTTTTTAATCCAGTCTACTCAGACCACCCTTTTTAAATGTACAAACTGTGCCTCCTGCCCCTTCCCTCAGTCCCACCTCCCATCTTCTAATATTACTCCGTTCAGTTGTATGTTCAGCTGGACGTCCACCTGTAAAGAAGAATGCGCAATATTTTCAAATCCTGAATGCCAGTTTTAAATTCAAATGTGAAAAGCATCAGGACCCAGTTATCGTGGGACCTTACTCCTCTCTATTGCTGTCATATTCTTTCATAATTTTCCCTAGCCACCCTTGGAACTGGACCAGGCCAACCTTCTGGAATTAGTTATTAGCTTACACATTGGTAATAAATACATGAATGCTCGCCTAAATGGGGTGTGAGTGTGATACATATTTATATAAAGGCACAAGGGTATTGGAGAAACACTGAGTCAGAAGGAACAAGAAACACTAAGGTCAAATCCTCATCTGTAAAATGGACATCATCTGTAAAATGGGGTAATGCCCATTTTACCTAATTCTCGACATTCTTATTAGGTGAAAATAAGTAAATTCATGTTAAAGTGCTCCTAAAATTGGAAAGTGCTGTGACATTGTCTATGATCAAATTCTTGCTAAATGATTCCTTGACTGTTGTTATTGTTTTTTTTTTTTCTACATAAATAATGAGACAAGTAATGGGGTCAATATGGAGGGGAGCTGGAATGAGAAAATCATCATATTGAGATCAAAGTAAAGAAGCATCAATAGATGCTAAATCTAGGGAGGAAATTTTGATGAGTGATTATGATTTTTCATATTTCATTAGTTGGAAGCTAAAAAAATAGTAACTATACAATGAAAAAATCAGCCAGCACTTTGACTGGATGGTCAGTATCACCCATGAGGGAAAGTGGACGTTAAGTAACTGTGGGTGTGGTATCTTGAAAAGGACACTATATCACTTACATATCTTCCAGCCAGGAGTAATGTATAACCTGAATTTAATCACAAAGAGACATCAAATGAATCTAAGACAAAGATAATTTTTAAAACAAAACAAAACAACTCTCTCTTGAAATTGTCAAAGTCATGAAAGAAAAAAAAAAGAAAAAAAAGAAAAGAAAAAAGAAAAAGACCAAACCAAGAAATGTTCCATGTTAAAAGAGACAAAAGATGACCATGAAATGCACTGTTACTGGCTCCTATTGTGGGGAAAATGCTATTAATGCTGCCCCCCCCCCAAAATGTTTTGATATAGATAAGTGGATGGACAGAGACAGACAGAATGACAAATTTAAAGCAAATAGGGAAAAAATATAACCGATAAATCTAAGGAAAGGCTAGGGGTATTTGTGGATATTCTTTGTACTATTTTTGCAATTTTTCTGTGTTTGGAATGACTGTATTTCCAAATAAGACATTAAAAAAAAATAAGAGAGCACTAGGTTACCATTTAGTGTAACAGTTGTGACTTCTTGACTTTTCTGAAAGAGTTTATTTTCTTTACTAAATGCCTAACTTACAATCAGGCAGGGACTTAGTCTCTTGGGAAGGTAAGATGTTTCGTGCATAAAAATAGCATTATAGAGGTGTTTGATATGTTAATATTTTACTGCTTTTTCATTTTTTATTATTTATTATTAATGAAATGCAGTTGTCTTTGAAGCCTGCTGAGTGTTTAATAATGAAATTGTGCAAAGTTCATTTTCAAATGTCTGTGTCCCATATGTGTTAGGAACACAAATTCAATATGCACTTCAAATCACTTTGTAAGGGGAGGACTACAGAGTTAACCAACTGATGCTTTTTAACTGCATGTTTATATACACAATTGCCGGAGTGACTTGGCATGTTATGAGTTTGTGTGCTGTATGCACAGTGCCCATTTACTGAGCTTTTGGTTATATGGTCCCAGATGTCTACTTAAGTGCTCATAGTATAACCCTCCTCAGCAACATTTCCCATGGTCTACAGTTGAATTTATTCATTTTAAAAGACTGGTTATATTTTTTTCTTAGTATGCCATGGTTCTTTTTGTAAATTAGAGTAAATCTCAGTTTGTGGGGATGCTACCAAAATATTGGCCTTGTTCTTAAACGGTAACTGGGTTGAATGGTTCTCCCCAACTTTTCCCATTTATACTCCCTGTGTGCAGTGCAATAGTTGCCCTTGGCTAGTTTGGAATGAGGGAGTAATGCTAACTTCAGTCCTCAAGAGAAGCAAGAGATCTCACCTAACAGCCACGCTCCAAACTCTTCTCCCTCACGTGTCCCCTTTTCCTCTCCTTCCTCCACACCCACTACCCTCCTTCTACCCTCGACAATCTCTTACAGATCTTTTCTTCGAAGCTTTCCTCCACTTTTGCCACAGAAGCGCTGGAAGCAGACAATCCCATAGCTACAGGGTCTTGCTGTGGGATCAGTGACAGAATAAATAGTCAAAATGCTTCCATGATGACCAAGTACTCAAACTGTGGTGAGGAAGGAAGGATGTGGGAGAGACTGCTTTTAAATCTCCCCTTGGCCTTGGGGAAATTATATACATAGCTACTCTGAGTGCTGTTAGTGAGAGTGGAAAGTCTTTAGACACAAATGGACCTGAGTTTAAACCCCTTCTTCACCACTTACTAGCAGGGTAAGCATCAGTAGCCAGCCTCTCAGAACCAAAGACTCCTCATCCATCAAATGGAGGTAATGACAACACCAACTCAAGGGGATTCTTGGGCTGGAATGAGATTACACGGGAAAAATTTCCCCTACAATGGTGGGCATGCTGTCCAACATGCTATTAGTGTTGTTATTTTAGTCAGAGATGTTATTTCCTTAATTTCAGTTTTTAGGGGGTTCACTCTTCAACCCCGAGATAGTCTTCTGCAAGCTCTTTTTGGCTAGGAAGCAGGATAGACGCAGTTTGTGTGCAGGAGTTCATGGACGAGTGAGGCAAATCCTTCTCCTTCACCTCGCTACTCCTCGGGAGGCAGCCAGTGAGGTCCAGTGAGCATTGCTTCATCAGCTGCACTCCCTAGAACCATGTGCCAGCTATCAGGATAAATAAAGTCAGATTTAAACCGCTAATAACCAGGTCTCGGGTTGGCAAAAGCCAGCATTATTATTATTATTACTATTATTATTTTTGATTTGAAAAGTCTTCTGAATGAGAGATGAAATGATCTTTCTCAGATCTTCCCCGTTGGCAGAATTCCAGCCAGAACACATGGCCGTTGCCCATCGTGACAGTTTGTGGCTAGGACTTCTGGAAACACTGTCAAGACGGGTAAGCGGTAAAATAGTGTTCCGAGTGCTTAAAAGACCCCTGTCTTCCAAGAATGCCATGTGCTGCAAGTGTCAAGTGACCTGAGAAATGTTTACATGGCATGAATAAAACCAAGAACTGTGAATCTTAACCAGTCTATTTTTTATGGTGTGTCAACACGCAGGAGGACACTTATAAAGGAGAGAATGTGTTTTAGGCTCTTGGAACTCAGCTTCCTGGTTGTTTTTGTGACGATTTTCTGCTGTACATCTGGGGAATGTTTGTTGAGAGTGTGAATCACTTTGTAGCTCTCCTCAGAAAGGCGTTTCCGTTCCCTGTGCTCCCAGGCTGCCAGTCCTAGGCAGTGTTCCTCGGCTGAACGCCAGCTTTGGAAAATAATTTCTTCCTATATCAGGCCTCCTCTCTCCTTCTAGTCTGGCCTCAACCTCTTTCCTTGTCCTCAAAAATATTAACTTCCTTTCTTAAATTACAGCGCTATAATCACTTGGAATGAATAAAGAGACAAAGCCCAAATCTCAAACAGCTGTAGTCCTACATTCTCTCCCTATATTCCTACATATGTATAAGTATATACGTGTATATATATATTCAAATTATGTATATATTTAGGTATACATATAAATATGCATACATACACACATCTACATATGTTTCCATGTCACAGGCTCTGATCAGTAATAGTTTGGTGCTAAAGCACTTGATTTGAAAATGGTTTTAACAAAAATCAATTCCTTGCATTTGTGTGCTTGGGTACAATTTAACTGAGCATTTTGACTAAGAAATAAATACTCTTAGATACAAGTAAAAGAAAATATATCTATCAGAGGCTTTAGAAGTTGAGGTTTATTTATCTTTTATAAAAAGAAGGCTAAGAGAAGCACTCTAGGAGTGAGTAGCTGCTCAGGAGTTTCAGACACCCATAGTATGTTGGCCTTAGCCACATGATCTCAAAATAGCTGCAGAAACTCCAGGCATTGCGCCCTGATTACATCAGTATCCTGCATCCTGCCCATAGTCAAGGCCTCACTAAAGCCAGAGGGAAAGGAACAGAATCCAAATATGTGTGCCAGCTGAGTCTATTACCTTGATTAGAAAAGTTAAATTTTTCCCAAATACTCAGACAGCCAATTTCCAATTATACTGTTTTGGCCAGAACTGTCCCAAAACCACTCCTAGCTACAAGGCAGCTAGGCAGGGAGAGAAGTAGAATGAAGAATGGTGGCTGAGTCAGCTAACCAATTGTGTTTTTGTGTTTGCCACATAACCCAAGAGAAGAGTGAAGAAATTATATGAAGAAATTATATATATATATATATGTGAAGAAATTATATATATATGTAAAAATATATATGAGTGAATAAATTATATATATAAATATATATATATATTTGTATTTGGTCAGGTTGGATAGGTTATGAAAGAGTCTGTGGGATAGAACGCTATGGAGGTTGTTATATTCAAGTTTCAAAGAAATAGAGCAAAAGTATAGCAGAAGTTTTGTGAATTCAGAAGCAGAAACGTTGCACCAAGCAGAATATTCAGCTACAGCAATAAATAAAAATTTTTCACGTCTATTTTCCATCCCTTCTAGGGAGAAAAGCTTGAGAAACGTACTAAGGCAATCAAATGTTGTCTTTATTTAATTCTGAGACAAATAGTTGAATTCAATTCAAGGAATACTTATGTGCTATCAACTAAGTTCAAAGCACTGTGCTTAATGCCGCAGGAATTCTGACACAAGCTACAACATGGATGGATCTTGAAGATACTATGCTAAGTGAAATAAAACAGACATAAACAGACAAATATCATATGATTCCACTTATATAAGGTAACTACAGTAATCAAATTTACAGAGACAAAAAGTAGAATACCGCTTCCCAGAGGCTGGCAGGAAGGGGAATGAGGATTTATTGCATAATGGGTATGGAGTGCCTACTTGCAATGATAGAAAAGTTCTGGGATGAATGGTGTTTGCTGATGGTTGCATTACAGCATGAGTGTACTTAAGGCTAATAAGTTGTACACTTAAAAAATGGTTAAAATGGCAAGTTTTATGTTACTTTTTAAAAAGATTTTATTTTTTATCACTTTCTTCCCTTACCGATCTTCCTAGTTCTTATGTTCCATAGATGAGAGAATGAAGCATGAGAGACTATGGACTATGAGAAACAAACTGAGGGCTTCAGAGGGTAGCAGGTGGGGGAATGGGATAGACCGGTGATGGGTAGTAAGGAGGGCACGTATTGCATGGTGCACTGGGTGTTATACGCAACTAATGAATCATTGAACTTTACATCAGAAACCAGGGATGTACTGTATGGTGACTAACATAATATAATAAAAAAACATTAAAATAAAAACAAAAAAAAAGATTTTATTTATTTGAAGAGAGAGACAGCAAGTTTTATGCTATGTATATGTAGCCACAAAAAATTAAGAAAAAATCAGAAAAAAAAGTAACCAAAAGCAAAATATCTGCCATGAAAGAGCTTACAATTGAATGGCAAGTGGGAGAAGCATATTACTTAATTTTAGACAATGTGGAACATGATAAACAGCCCCAAATGGAATGAGTGTCTAGGGCTCAACAGGTTGAGAGACCATATTTGCTCAAACAAGGGAATTTTTCTCCATTCATATGGCATTTACTCATTTGTGACTATGTGCAAGTTTTACAGGGGGGGACATGGTGGGGATGATGGTAAGAAATATGAGGACGATCATGACATTTCTAAGGGAGAATAAGTAGATTCCTTTGCATGGAGGGTGGACTAGCAGTAGAAGAATAATGTACTAGAAAGTTCAGAGAGTAAGTGAATACTACGGTAAAGAAGATCTATGCAACTGATTGCGTAGTTGGAGACCGTGAAAGGTTTTGGATGAGGTATTAACTTAATCAGTATTGCTCTCAACTCAAGAAGAAGCAGTGCAAAGAAAAGGAGGGAATGAGAGCAAGATACAGTGAAGGCTCTTGATCTTAACTGCTGATGTAATGCAGGGTAGAACAGAGCAGACTCAGATTTGAGTCCAGTTGACTAGGAGTGGTCTCATTTCCCCCGGATAGGCATTCCTGAGAAAGATAATGAATTAACTTCTGTGTATTTCAGTAGCACACCTAATAAGTAATAAGACATGTAGCTGTGCTCTGGATTCGATATTGGGAATCATTCTCTTAAGCACAGTGGCTAAAATTTTACCAGAGGGAGAGAGAGAACTATTAAAGAAAACTGAGTTTGGAGCCTTTGAGATATACCTTCTGGATTGTATGGAGGTGGGGGAGCAGAGGAACTGGCATCCCAGAAGGGCAGGGCTGGGCAGTCAAACACATTGTGTAAGGAAGGCAGAAGAAAGGAATGCTCAAAGCCTGGAATGTAGTTCAAGAATGTCAAATGATAGAATGCAACTGCTTCTGCAATTTGGGGAAGATGGGAGTCCATTGGATTGGGTGATTAGAGACCTCAAAGGACCTGAAAGGGTCCCTAGAGTGGTTAAGGCACAACTCAGATGAGAGGAGCTTAAGGAGGGAGAGGGAAGATGAGGGAGTGGAAGAAACACACATGTGGATGACTCCTTAACAGAGCTCAATGGCCAAGGAAAGAGAAGCTGAGAACAGAACCTTAGGAGGAAAGCTGGAACCAGTGAAAGGTGTTGCACACTGGAGAGACCCAAGCATATTGCCAGGAGCTAATGAAGGAAAGGGGAGAGATTTAAAAATACAAGAGAGGGTAGCCCGAGCAGGCAGGAATAGATGGGGAGGATGGGAGGAAGAGCTTCTATGGCCCTAGACTGACCAATGCTGGAGGGGACCACAGAAAATTAGAGGAAGACTTAGAAGGGAATCAATTCCAGGCGTAAGGGTAAATGCCATTAACAGCCAAATAGAGATTGTTACAGAACCTGGATGAAGACACCAGAGTAAAAGCAAACAGGAAGTTATCCGAGAAGAAATAGAGGATAATACAAGGAAGGATAAGTTTCATTACTCAGCCTTCCAATACTTGGGTAAATGGTTCCTGAATTCTTTCTCTCTGCCTCCCTACAAGCTTTATTGAGATATAAGTGACATTTAACATTGTGTAAGTTTAAGGTGCACGATGTGATGATTTGATACACATATTTTGTGATGTGATTACCACAATAAGATTAGTTACCACATTCATCACCTCACATAATCACAGTTTGGGGGAGTATATATTGTGAGAGCATTAAAGTCTCTCCTAGCAAGTTTTGGGCATATAGTACACTATGGTTAACTATAGTTACCGTGCTGAATATTAGATCCCCAGAACGTATTCATTTTAAGACTGGAAGTTTGTACTCTTTGACAAATATCTCCCCATTCTCCCGACCCCCTAACCCCTGGCATTCTATGCAATTCCTATGAGTTTGGCCTTTAAAGGTTCCTCAGATAAGTGAGATCATATAGTATTTGTCTTTCTTAACATGATACCTTCAAGATTCATCCATGTTGTTGCATCATATATAAGTATATCCCATCATATATAAGTATATGTATATATACTTACGTATACATATGTATATATGTATACACACACACACATATATATACACATATATATATTTGTATTTTCTTTATACATTTGCTGATGAACACTTAGGTTGTTTCTATGTCTTTTTATTGTGAATAATGTTACAATGATTATAGGAGTGCAAATATCTCTTTGATACAGTGATTTGTGATATAGTTTGATTTAATTTCCTTCAGCTATATACTCAGAAGTGGAATTTCTGGATCATATGGTAGTTTTGCTTTCAATTTTGTGAGGAATCTCCATACTGTTTTCCGTAGTGGCTCTACCAATTTACATTCCAATGAGCCAGTGCTAAGAGTTCTCTTTCTCCACATTCTCACCAACACTTGTTATTTCTTTTTTTTTTTTTAAAGATTTATTTGAGAGAGAGAGCAGGAGTGGGGGGAGAGGTGGAGGGAGAGGGGGAGAAGCAGACTCCCTGCTGAGCACAGAGCCTGAGGTGATGTGGGGCTTGATCTCAGAACCCTGAGATCATGACCTGAACCAAAATCAAGAGTCAGATGCTTAACTGACTGAATCAACCAGGCGCCCCAAGTTTCTTTTCTTTTCTTTCTTTCTTTTTTTTGATAATAATTATTCTAATAGGTGTGAGGTGATAGTTCATTGTAGCTTTGATTTGTAATCTTTTGATGATTAGTGATGTTGAGCACCTTTTCATGTTCTTGAGGGCCATTTGCATGTCTTATTTGGAAAAAAAATATTCAGTCAGGTCCTTTACCCATTTTTAATCAGGTTATTTATTTTTTCAATTGAGTTATAGGAGTTCCTTATGTATTTTGGATATTAACTCTTATCTGATATGTGGTTTAAAAATATTTTCTTCCATTCCTTAGGTTGTCTCTTAACTTTGTTGACTTGTTTCCTTTCTTTTTCTATGTAGAAGTTTCTTTGTTTGATGTAGTCCACTTGTTTATTTTTCCTTTTGTTGCTTGTCCTTATGGTGTCATATCCAAAAAATTGTTCCCAGGACCAGTATTGAGGAACTTTTTCTCCATGTTTTCTTCTAGGAGTTTTAGGGTTTTAGGTCTTACATTTAAGTCTTTAATCCATTTGGAGTTATTTTTTTGTGAGTGGTACAAGATACAGGTCTAATTTCATTCTTTTTCATGTGACTGTCTAGTTTCCCAGCACCATTTCTTGAAAAGACTATCTTTTCCCCATTGAGTACTCTTGGCTCCCTTATCAAATATTAATTGACTGCACATGAATGGGTTTATTTCTGGGATCTTGATTCCATTTTGTTTCATTGTGTCTCTGTTTTGACTTTGGTATCATACTGTTTTGATTACTATAGCTTAAATTATAGTTTGAAATCAAGAAAAGTGACGCCTTCAGCTTCGTTCTTTCTCAAGATTGCCTTGGCTATTCAGGGTCTTTCATGGTTACGCACAAAGTATACAATTTTTTTAATTATTATTATTCCTGTGAAACATAACTTTGTAATTGTAACAGGGATTGCAATGAATCTGCAGATCTTTTGGGGTAGCATGGACACTTTAAGAATATTAATCCTTCCAACCCATGAACATGGGATGTCTTTCCATTTTTTTGTCTTCATTTTTTTTCATCAGTGTCATAGGTTTCAGTGTACAGAACCTTCACCTCCTTGGTTAAATTTAGTGTACGGATCTTTCATGTCCCTGGTTAAATTCATCCCTAAGTGTTTTATTGCTTTCAATGTGATTGTAAGTGGAACTGTTTTCTTTATTTCTCTTTCAGGTATTTCCTTGTGAGTATATAGAAATGCAACAGCTTTTTGTATGTTAATTTGTATCCTGCAACTCTACTGAATTTGTTCATTAGTTCTCACAGTTTGCCATTTCTTTAAATGCAGTGGAAGGTAAATGTTCCCAGTGTTTTAAGCACTTCATGAATTACAGTTAAGGAAGCTGAAATCTCAATAAGGCACTGCCAAGAAAAATGACAGGATCTCTAACGGAAGGCTAATTAAAAAAAAATAAAGCTAAACAAGTAAGTGAATAAATGAAATACACAAATGCTTGTAGCAGCTTTTTTCATAATTTCTAAAGCTTGGAAGCAATTAAGATGTCTTTTGGTAGGTGAATGAATAAATAAACTGTGATACATCCAGACAATGGAATATTATTCAGTGTTAAGAAGAAATTAGTTATCAAGCCTTGAAAACACGTGGAAGAGACTTCAGTGCATATTAAGAAGTAAAAGGAGCCAATCTGAAAAGCCAGTTATACTATATGATTCCAACTACATGATATTTTGGAAAAGGAAAACTAAGAAGACAGTAAAAAGATCAGTGGTTTCCAGTAGGGAGGAAGGGGTGAACACAGACGGAACATGGGAACATAGGTGGAATACAGATGAACGTTAGGGCAGTGAAACTGTTCTGTATGATGCTACACTGGTAAATATACATCATTATGCATTTGTCAAAATCCAAACATAGAACACCAAGAGTGAACTCAAATGTAGACTACGGGCTTCAGGATACAATGACGTCAATGTCGGCTCATTGATTGTAACAAATGTACCACTGTGGGGTAGGATGCTGATAGTGGAGATTGTGGGTGTGCAGGGGCAGGAAGCATGTGGGAATTATCCCTACTTTCTGCTCAGTTTTGCTGTGAATCTAAAATGCTCTACAAATCAAGTCTATTATAAATAGTAGACTACATTGGATATAAATAAATAAAAGTTTCCAGAAACAGCTATCACTCATTGTCAAATAAAACCCATATTAATTATAATTATTAAGAATGCTATGTTCTATCATTTAACGTGATACAAATATACATTGGTAAGATTCCATCAGATCATTGATAAAATGAAGTTATAAACTGTTATGTGTATCTCTCCCAAATAAACATGCAGTCTACCTAGGGCCTCTTATGTTGATAGTCTTTGCATTTTCAGTCTAAAATTTGTCAGAAGAGTGGAGGGTTTTGGATTAATGCACCTTTTTATCCGTGAGGAGATATTTGGTGCCCTCATTGGTGCAGAGCTACAGGAAGGAATATCACTTTTGTTTACTACTGCTTATTTAAACCCTGAGTATGTTTTAGGAGGAAAAAATATGGCAAGACTATGTGGCTTTTAATTTAAATAGTGATAATGACTTTAGGAGCATAGATGTGTGGAATGACATCAGTGGGAAGTTCTGAATGAAGATTAGGGATAGAAGTCTCCCTTCCTTTCAAATGTTGCTTATACATCAAATGAACTTTAATTTAATTTTCCTTAAACCTTGTTAAACAGAGAAGCTACCCTCAGTGAAAAACCTCAATGCTGAGGATGTATCCATGTCAGTGTTCACGTAGCTGCTACACCTTTTTTCTATCTTGTGGCCTTGGTATATGATGCGTAATTTTTTGAAACTGGAAAAGGGAAATTGCCTCAAATTAAAGAAAGATGCTTTGAACAAGTTTGCTCAAAGTAAAGCATTTTAAACATCAAGAATGTTAGCAAAGCTGCTGATCCTATAATTTAGATAACAACACAGACACCATGCTGCCGTGTGTTAGTTGTTGAGACGTGAGGATGATGATTGCTACTTTCGCTGTTCTACTTTATGCCACAGTGTTGACTTTTACAATGATAATGGCAAAAAAAAAAAAAAATTAAATAAAAAAATTATAAAAGCCCTTAGTAATATATTGATATATGTGGATATATATGTGAAAATAAATAGTAAACACTATGGCCCTCAGGTCATAAGAGACAGGGATGTAGGAAAAATTACTCTCATGAATAAAGAGAGAGCTTATCTGGAAGAGCTAAGGGAGAATTCAAGGTCGTACTGAAGATTCCACAGAACCATGTCTTCAGCCAAATACAAAATAGCTCAATCACCCATCCTTGAAATCAGTCAGAATATTTCAAGAGATCGTATCTTACTTGTTTTTATATTCCCTGCAGAGAGTTTGTGTTCAATAAATGTTCCTTGAATGAACACATTAAGCAGTGATGTGGGTTTTTACAACACAACCAAAAATGTAAGTAACATTATATAGTGGTTTTGAGATGTGCTCCGACTTTTTTTGTCTAATAGTGATGGCAGCAAGTTAGCGACATCGATCTTCTCAGAGAGATCTTGTAAATGTTTTCCACTTTTATTTCAAAGTATTCTTGCATAGAATTGCAATTGGTGAAAGAGCAGAAGATTTTGGAGAGACCTCCTATATACCTTGCACTGACTCCAACATGTAGCCTCTGTACTGATTTGGGACTGGGATTAGGTTTTTGTTTTTTGTTTTTTTGTTTTTTGTTTTTTTCAAGAGGAGGGACAGATCTCTGCATGCAGTTTTCAGTTTCTGGCCCAGAACTTTACACCAGAGAATATACAAGCTGGGTCCCTAAAGAGTTCAGACGGAGGGCTATGTTGATGAACCAGAGTTTACTGGCACAAAGTAACTCAGCAGGTCCAAACACAGGGAGACAAAAGACACTGTGAGATCATACAAGAGCCAAATGCTGTTTATTTACTGAGCATTTAATTTGTACAAGGCCCTAGAGCAATGAAGAAAAGTGTAAGAGGATTCTTTAATGTTTTAAGCTAGGAGGATAAAAGGGAGAGGAGGTTGAGCTGTTTGGTCACAAGTCGTTCAGATGGGACCTGTTCTCAAGTTGAGTAAAAGATTGCAAAGTCAGAGATTACAAGAACCATGCATACATTTCCTACTTTCCTATAGTTCTAAGAATTACAGCTGTATTTGGATATATTTCCTTATCTTGGCAGGAAAATGTCTGGCCATGCCAGCTTTACCATCTTCCCAACACCTTGTTTACCCAAACTAGGATGTATAAGGACTTCACCTCCAACCTTAGGCCCAAGTCATCATGGAGCTCACAGGGAAGGGTAGACTTGAAGAAGCAATGGGATTTCTGGAAGGACATTTGGAGTTGTTGAAAACTCTGGTTTAATGCAGTGGGAGGTTCAGCATAAATTCTCAGGAAAGGGGATGAAGTAGGTGAAACAAGGAATTACGACTGAAGTTGAGGAAACACAATCATTTTTAGTTTTCCCCTTTCCTATTAGTGTTAAAATCTGATCCCAGATATGAAATTAGAGATCTTTATTAGTAGAGAAAAAAATTCTTATCCCTACTTTTAATCTGGGAAAATAATAAATAATCAAAAAATGTTAAGGTCTACAAATCTGTCCCAGAGATAGTGCTATGTAGTTCCCAAACTGCCCCGTTATTTTTTCCATTCCATATGAAACTTTTTGGTAATAGAAATTTGAAATAATTTTATGTCCTTTTGCTACTGACAAAAATCTGTGTGTGATATAACATTCTCCGTAACTGGATTACGCAATAGCATTGTGGATTGGAACAGGGTGAAGGACATGAAGGTGTAGCTGGGAAACCATGGGGTTGGAGGGTCACTTTCTAGCAGTGCTTCTCAATCAATCCAAGACGAAGATCAACTTTTTGTTTGTTTCCAATCCATCGCAGACTGATAACTTTTGTGGAGTATAAAACCAGACAGTTGGATGTTGTGACAATGTCAGACTGGCCTGAACGTGTTTGAATTCTTATTCCCAATTTCTGCAATTCACCTTGTTGCAGACTTGTCACATTGACACCAGGGCACAGATGGTACTTTGAGTAACACTGACTTTGAGTGCTTTGTTGTTTGTTTTAGGGATGGCAATTTTACCTCTTGGATATCCTTTTCCCCATTTATAAAATTAAGCGGGAACATATTAGATATTTGCTGAAATTCTGTGCTTATGTCGTTACTTTGATAGTATTTTATTTTTACTAGTTAGGAGAGAGTTGTCACATGTACAGCCTTCCATTTAAAATGGACCCCTTTCGGGGCTCCTGAATGGCTCAGTCTGTTGGGCATCCAGCTCTTGGTTTCACCTCAGGTCATGGCTTCGGGATTCAGCCCTGCGTTGGGCTCCATGCTTACTTGGGAATCTGCTTGAGGATTCTCTCTCTCCCTTTAGCCCTTCCCCCCACTTACATGCACTCTCTCTAAAAATCAATCATTCAATCGATCAATCTTTAAAATAAAATAAAATAAAATAAAATGGTCTCCATTAGGCCCCATTTATATAAATAAGTGAGGAGCATATTTTAGCTGATGGTTTCTAGGCTATATTTTTACAGAGCTCTTACTTAATTGCAGCACCATTTTCAGAGTAGTAACTTTTTTTTTTTTTTTTAATAACTACTGTAAGGAAGGACATCACTGTGTGGGTAGCTCTGGACTTTCTAGTGATCCCTCCATCCCTGTGCCCCTTGTGGTCCCAAGTGCTCTGGGGGGTATAGTGATGATGAGTTGTCAGGCCAACCCTGAGTGATAAATCTGCAATTTGCTTCGCTAACAGGGTGTGTGTATTGAGTTACAAATAGATCTGTTCTGAAGATGATAAAGTACCTGCAAACTGGATACATTAGCTTCCTCTTCTGTCCCAATACCTGTAGTGAAAAATATATATATATATATATATGCCTAAAAGATGGCAACAGAAATGTAACTGTGCAAGTCGTTAAATATTGGGTCTCAGATAGGTGTTTGACTGTGGGATGATTATGATGTTAGATGGTTCCCTTACCCTCTCTGAATGTTAATGAGTGATAATAAAAGTAGAAATGGAAGAAACATTTATCTAGAGTTACAAGTCACAATAACCATGGGCAAATGATTGTGCTTAGTCATTTTGTGCCTGGGGTTTATGTTTTGAGAATGTGTTTTAAATTCTAGGACCAAAATGCAAGTTTTCATGGATTTTAGGTTACTCTCAAAAGGAAGTTAGATCTTATGGGAAAGTAAGCATTCTTCATGAATAAGTTATTTGGAAGCCTCCATGCTGTTTCTAAGAATTAAACATTGTCAAACCTTTCTCTGAGAAGACAGAAACTGCAGATAGCCAAACCATTGTTTATGCCCTTGGATGTTAACTTCCAGACTTTGTGCATGGTTCTGTGCCTATGTTAAAAATAAATAAATAAATAAATAAATAAATAAATAAATAAATAATCACAGAGAATTTATTTGCCAGGTCATGCTTTTAAGAATTCCTCATTCTTTTTTTTTTTTTTTTTAAGATTTTATTTATTTATTTGACAGAAAGAGACAGCCAGTGAGAGAGGGAACACAAGCAGGGGGAGTGGGAGAGGAAGAAGCAGGCTCATAGCGGAGGAGCCTGATGTGGGGCTCCATCCTAGAACGCCGGGATCACGCCCTGAGCCGAAGGCAGACACTTAACAACTGTGCCACCTAGGCACCCCAAGAATTCCTCATTCTTAAATGACTTTAAGAAAAGAAAAATTTTCCAGCCCACTTTTCTGAATGCATAAATATTCTTGTCTACTTTTTAAAATTAATCTTATGGCAAATCAAGCCGGATACTTTATTTTCATAGTAAGCATCATTGTTCTATGATATATTGTAAGTACCTTTTGCCACCCATGTGGTCATAATGTTTCTTGGGTAAGGTGGGAACAGAGGGAATATGTACTAATTTGAGGAATGAGTCACATACACACACACACACACACACACACACACACACACTTGCTGAAACACATCTTCCTTAGCTCAACCTATAAGCTGTATAGCTCTTGTTCAAGCATTTACTTCATATATCACCTATAATAGTGGGGATAATTCAGCCATTTTGGCTATATTTGCAACCATTCAAGGTGCACCTGGTTACCTAGTGATTTATTTGGATAATAGACTGTTGTTTTGACTTTCTGACTTGCCGCTGTTGGGAAAAGGTGAGGATATCGCCCAACGAAGTTTTGAACTTATTGGCCATCTTGAAAGAGTTGTATTAGATAGATTAAAATAGTCCTTGAATATCACCATGCAAACTCCAAACCAACGCATAGAAATTTCCCCCTGCTTTATTTCCTAGTTGTTGAGAAAAAATTAAAAAAAATAATTTCTAGACTATCTTATGCAAATAAACACCCAGACTGTGTTTAACAAACCTTCAAGTTACACTGTCAGTCATTCTGACGCTTGCCTTGAGGCAAATTAAAGCAGCTATCTCTGGTGCCTTTCTGAAGGAGACATTCATTCAGCGTTGTGATCTCTTCTTGGTGTGTTAAACAGTTGTGGCTCACAGTTATGCTAGCTTCAAATTCATTCTGTTGAGCCTGACCTTAAGATAATGTAAAAAAGCAATTAGTTTTAAACAGTAGGAGTGCCATCAGTGTGAAAGAAACAAATTACACGAAGGGGTGATTATTTTTAGTGATTTTTAAGGAGATTATTAAAAATGAAATCTGCACTAAAAGCTGTGATTATAATCTTTAAAACTGACACAGAGCAATGTATTCTTTTCAAACAGCTATACTCCTTAAATGACAATCCAAGCCCCTTTCTGTGTCCTAATGAAAGGTGGCCTGGCTCATTAAGTCACATCACAATTCCCCCGGAGTAGTCAAGCCAAACATTCCTTACACATGATTTGCTAAATTCTACCCCTTTGCCTTGTCATTCAATATTTCGGCAAATATTTATAGTACACATATCATGAGCCAAAACTGGGCTTGGCATCAGAAACTATTGTTTTTCTCACTTAACTGGATCCTTAACTGTGTTGAGAAAATCCTATCTGTGTGTACACACACACCCACACACACTTTTATAGTTTAATAATTTCGTTTTACTCAACAACATTATAACTTTTTGTTGACTGTCTACTTTCAGTTAGAAATAGCAAAATGTCATTCTAGTCCTTTGATACTCCACTTCTTTTCATTTAAGTAGGGGAGCTATAGCTAAAATGGGCAGGATTTTTTAATATAAGAATCAGATTTGCTGTCTGCACTACTGTCCTTTATCTGTAGCCAGGTTTCTATTGCCAAGGAAGAAAGGACTTAATGCTCTGAGTTTGATCACCATTTAAAAATCATATTGATGAAACATAGACATGAAGAAGCTGTCTGGTGCACTTTGTAGAACTAATGTAGATTTTAATGCAGTTCGGTAATAAATTTATAAACAAGTACAACACAAATGACAACAATGACTGACAATTACTGTCTGCTTGCTTGCTACTAGGAACCTTTTCAAGTGGTTTGCATCCACTTAATTCACTCAATCATCGCAACAGCCCTAGGAAGGTTGGTACAGGAGTCACCCTCAGTTTTCATGCTTAGAAACTGAGGCTCAGAGATATTAAATAACTTCTGCCCAAGTTCTTCATGTGACCTTGAGGAAGCATACATGCAAACCTCAGCAGTTTCCAGGATCCTTGTCACTGTATTCTGTGGCTGAATGTTAAGAGCAATTTTGCTCATCAGTATACTCATCCCAATTTGATTAAAATATGCATAGTCTTAGAATCTTAGGATAGTCAGATACAGTATCCTTATTGTAATTTGAAATATGCAGAGTTGAATAATCTTAATGTAGCTGGATACAATATACTTACCTGAATATGATTAAGTTATGTGGAGTTAAAGAATCTAAGAAGATGTTTATAGGGTCCAGGCACATAAACATTCCTACAACTCCTCCCTCTTCACCCTAAGAAATGCTCGAGTTAGACTTGAGCATCTCACTGGCTTCTGTGGTTGAAATGACTCATTTCAGTCCCTACTCTTAGCATAGCCTTCCTTACAGTGAATATGGATCAATGTCCCCAAAGCCAATCTGGGCAAATCAACATCATGAAGTTAGGTTCTTGGGATTGTGTGTGTGTGTGTGTGTGTGTGTGTGTGTGTGTGTGTGTGTGTAAATATTCTGACTTGGGTAATAATAAGATAATTCACATTATTAATGGAAAGAAGAGACACTGCAGAACTTAGGGGAAAGCAGCCCTTCTAGGTGACTTTTTGAAAGCTGAGTAAAGGAAATGTTTCTGTTTAGTGAGTATTACAATTACAGATTTGTTTCGACTTTAGTCTTTGATTTTTCTCTCAGTGATAATCTTCCTATCCCTACAGAGTTTCTGATGTGATTTTTCAACTCTTTTTTTTTCAAGATTTTATTTATTTATTTGAGAGAGAGAAAGAGAGAGAATGGTGGGGGAGAGTAGAGGGAGAGAGACAAGCATGACTCCATGCTGAGTGTGGAGTTTGATGCAGGGCTCAATCGCACAACCCCGAGATCATGACCTGAGCCGGAACCAAGAGTTGGACGCTTTCACTGACTGAGCCACCCAGATGCCCCTTAGCTTTTTAATGTAATTATCATAGTAATTAGCTCACCGGTCAGAATTTGGTTCAAATAACAAGAAGATCCTGGGTTTATATCCCATATCAGTTTATGATAAAGAATATAGAGTCTGGAGGCAGCTTGCCTATACTGTAAGACCAGCTTTGATATACACCAATTATGCATTTACTCTCTGTTACCTCTGTTTTCTCATCTGTAAAATGTTTGGAACAGTGTGTGACATACCATAAGTACTATAAAAGTGATGGTTTAGGGAAAAAAACAAAACAAAAAAAAAACAAAGACCTCAGGCTTAAGAAGCAAGCATAACCTTATTCTTGGTACTTAATTTACAGAATGAACTTTTGATAATGATGTTTAAATTACCCTGTAACCTTGACAGTCTTATATGCATAAATAGGTACAGATCTCTGGCTCTCTGATGTCATCATAATACATTATATTTTCATTTCTTTTCTTTCTGAGTCATGGAATGAACTGATAGCAGCAGATCCTAGCTCTTTTGAAAAGCATCCTTCTTGTTATATTGTGTAATCACTATACTAAACAATTGTGGGGTTTTTTTTTCTTATGCTTCTTCAGAATATACACAATACAGAGCAGAAAAAATCTCCATCAAAATGCTCAGCTATGATGAGGCTGAGCTAGACGCCTTTTCTACAAAGAAAGCATTTTTTTTTTGTTTTGTTTTTTAATCCAGTAGATTTATATTCGACCATGGCTGCCAACTAAAATCCCTTTTTTTAAAGGTTGTAATGTCACATAATTAGTTTGTCGTTGCAGTCGGGTCACTACCAACCTTTATTCTAATCCCAGAAAGGATGAAATAGAGTGTCGAAATTGGAAGGAACCTCGAGGTCATCTGGTTCAACTTGCTCATATTATAAATGAGAAAATAGCCTTTGGCAGATTAAATGTCACATAGCAAGTTAGTTAGCTGTCCATCAGTATCTCAGAAAACAGTTGCATTTATTTATTTATTTATTTATTTATTTATTTATTTATTTTTATTTTTTAGAGAGATAGAGAGAGAGAAAATGTGGGGGTGGGGGAGGAGCACAGAGCCTGACACGGGGCTCAATCTCACAACCCTGAGATCATGACCTGAGCCGAAATCAAGAGTCGGACACTTAACTGACTGAGCCACCCAGGTGCCCCCAAACAGTTGGATTTTTTAACGTGACTATTTCACTTATCTATTTCTGCATAACAAGTAGCAATAGATAACATAGTGGCTAAAATAATCACAATTTATTGTTTTTTAAACTATTGGCTTATTGCATAATATCATGGTTCTCTGCATGGATTTTGCAGACCTTCTGCTCTGCGTGGTACCGGCCGGGGTCACTTGTCCAGCTCCATGTATCTGAGAGCTCTGTGGGGGCAGCTCCGTTCTCCTCATGGCCTCTTTCTCCCTACGGGGGTCTCATCCACTAGAGTCTCTCCATGCAGCCTCTCCGTCCTACAGGATATTTCTGTGACCGACGTAGCACATGTTTCAGCCCTAACCCTGAGCACAGTCTTACCTACGTGGGGCACAAATGATTGTCCTAAAGTTTCAGCCCTAACCCTGAGCACAGTCTTACCTACGTTGGGCACAAATGATTGTCCTAAAGTTTCAGCCCTAACCCTGAGCACAGTCTTACCTACGTTGGGCACAAATGATTGTCCTAAAGTTTCAGCCCTAACCCTGAGCACAGTCTTACCTACGTTGGGCACAAATGATTGTCCTAAAGTTTCAGCCCTAACCCTGAGCACAGTCTTACCTACGTTGGGCACAAATGATTGTCCTAAAGTTTCAGCCCTAACCCTGAGCACAGTCTTACCTACGTTGGGCACAAATGATTGTCCTAAAGTTTCAGCCCTAACCCTGAGCACAGTCTTACCTACGTTGGGCACAAATGATTGTCCTAAAGTTTCAGCCCTAACCCTGAGCACAGTCTTACCTACGTTGGGCACAAATGATTGTCCTAAAGTTTCAGCCCTAACCCTGAGCACAGTCTTACCTACGTTGGGCACAAATGATTGTCCTAAAGTTTCAGCCCTAACCCTGAGCACAGTCTTACCTACGTTGGGCACAAATGATTGTCCTAAAGTTTCAGCCCTAACCCTGAGCACAGTCTTACCTACGTTGGGCACAAATGATTGTCCTAAAGTTTCAGCCCTAACCCTGAGCACAGTCTTACCTACGTTGGGCACAAATGATTGTCCTAAAGTTTCAGCCCTAACCCTGAGCACAGTCTTACCTACGTTGGGCACAAATGATTGTCCTAAAGTTTCAGCCCTAACCCTGAGCACAGTCTTACCTACGTTGGGCACAAATGATTGTCCTAAAGCTTATCTGGATAAATCAAGTTCAAAAAATTATGTTGTTGGGATTATTTCCTTACAGTATGCTGCCTGCATTGCAAAAAGAACATCTCAAGAGAATGAGCCCCAAAGTGCAGGTGCTCAGCAACATCGGCTTGTTGCTTCCTTGTGTGTATCTATCAGTCAAAGCAAGTCTTTGGGCCAAACTTAGAGCTCCTCTGGTCAGACACTACAATAGAGTACAGATTATAGAAGCTGTGAGTCACTTGGAGCTACCAATGTGCCTGCCCCCCGAAGTGGCAGATAATTTATGTGGTCAAGGTCAAAAGAGCACGTTGCAAGGGCATGGCATATCCGACACATAATGCAATGCTACTTCAATGAATTAATTGACTTCAGATATGCAGTGCACAGCCATAGGCGGGTTGTAGGACTAGGGGACGGGTGAAACTTTCCAGAGTATGGCGAGCAGCAGGAATGTTTACATTGGCGTTGGCAGCCCCTGTTTCTTTATTTCAGATAGGGAAATTGTGATAGAGCCAGTCAGCTCTCAACATTTCAATATTTAAATCTTTCGCCATAAGACCAGAAGCAAGCCAATATTTTTTACGTATACGTAGTACAAATTGAATGCATACGAGGGCTATTTTGGGTGTGATTCACCAACAGAAAGAGCAAGACTTCAGTATTCACCTTTTATTGGGATGAAAATTGTTCTTTAGTTTGAGCTGTGCAGACTCTAATTCAGAAGACAAACACCAGTACTGCCACTAAACTGCAGGCTTCCTGACAGATATCACCTAGCAGCATGAACAAACAAATGCAAGCATGGATTGGTCATGAAGCCATATCCTCTCTAAGGTTTCTCTTGGCCTCTCTTAAGTCCTTGACACACACCTGTGTCACTGACAGCTAGTATGCAAATTGCCTAAAAGCTCCATTAGCCTGATCTAGGCAAGGGAAGCCCATCTGTCAGTTCTGTGACACTTTCCCTCTTGGAGTCTCATGTGGGAATATGTCCTTGAGACACCCAGATGGATGAATTTGTGCCAGTGTCTGGTACCACCAACCTTGGAGGAAGTTGTCACTTCTGCTTCTTCTCTTGACTTTAATATTTGATCTCTACACCCCTCTGCTCCCAAAGAATAAAATTTTAAGACTGAAAATCAAATAGATGGTAAGACTTTTATTCCCAGTAAAAAGATACATTATTTTTTAAGCACATAAGGCAGAACAGGATGAGCCCACTGTTTGGGAAATTGTGGTATTCACATTCACTGGGTGATTTTCCATACTGTGTGTGTGGTCTGGTCTTCTCAGGAGAGAACACACAATTTCAAATTAACTGGAGCTTGTCAGCTGTTGCTGATAGCTGCTGGAAGGTTTTGGAAAAGACAGTGGCATGGTGTTGTTTTAGCAGGCCTGCCTATTAAGGGCATTTATTGAAAATAGCTTCATGATTCCTATCTCATCCTTTAAAAAAAAAAAAAAGACAACACAACAAGTGCATATAAGCAATTGGAAATGGAAGTGCAACCTCCATTTCTTTGATAGTTGTAGGAGTAGATTCAAGTCTCTTGCCCATCTCAGGTTAAAATCCCCAGGGGGAAGTTGGAAGTGGCAACAACGCATCTGAAGAGCAGCTGTCCTTTGATAATGATATCTGTTCATCAAAAACAGACTTCCTTCATCCATCTGGTCTACCAGAAATATCCACTCATAGTTCTTTCTAAATGAAGGTAAGGTGGCATGAAAGTAATGATTACCTCAACATAAGTAGAAAGAAAACACTAAGGATCAGAAAGTAGTTCATAGCAATGTACAATAAATTATAATCTAGAACCAGAAGGATAGAGAATTTCTTCTTTTGAAAAATTCTCAAGTCTGTGGCAAGCAATGTATGCAGGTATGTGAAAGTTTTACAAGACGAGACCGATGCTTTTGATCATTTTGGCACATAAATGGTTCATCATTTTATCAGATTAGAACCTGTGTTCCATTTTCAGGAAAAGGTCCAGAAGACATACTGCTGTTATTGACAGGACTTCCAAATTGGTTATTACTTGCTAATAGTGTTTTGTTAAAAGTCTGAGCAGAGCATCTTGCCAGAGAGAGAGTAAAACTTTTATGCCCAACGGTGTTTGGATGAGCAAGATAATTATACCCTTGTCCGCAGCAGATGCTCTGTTCTTCGCTTTGGCAGTTTCCCTGTTCAGCGTGCAAATAATTTTCTCTACTAAAGTTGGTGGCTATTTGCTACAAATATATTTCTTTTCCAGCAAAGAATGGATCTTCTCCACCACGATTCACAAATAGCAACTGAATTGATTGGAATTTTTATTGTTTCAAACACACACACAAATCTAATCTGAGCAAAAAGAAATGCATCTGCATGCTCCATATCTATCAAAGAAAGTAAACTAAGAAATAAATTATGTACCAGAATAGTTGGAAAGCTACATCGTAACAATTATTCAATACCCTTATCAACATCAAGATTAAAAAAAATTAAGTCTCAAAGTTGATAGTCAAATAAAACTTTAATTCAAATATACATAAAGTTTACAATAGAAAAGACCTTTATTTACATGCATTTGCAAAAATCTTATGATCAGTTTTTACTCCTGTATTTCCATAACAGGCAAAATTCACTTTATACATATATCAGAGGCCTAAAATATGAAGTTCACTTGCCGTAGTGTTGATAGACATATACAACTGTCCTATGTTTGAAAAAAATGAGTGTATACTCCTTAGCCAGTGATGAGCAAATGTATTTCCATAAGCCATTATGCTTACTTCTTTTGGGGTAGCCCAGCTGCTATGGTTGTGTCTATAAGCATCCGGCTAGCAGGTATTTGGCAGAGAGCTAGAGGAGAAGAAGAAGAAGGGAGGAGATGTGTTTTCCATAGCTCCCTTTCAGTGTTATTACTACAGGATCTCATGAGTAGAAAGGCAAGTAGAACCTCTCCTCAAGCTGCCATGTTTCACAACCACATCATGCAACGTACATTTACCTAATAAAACTAAGAATATAATTAGGGGTTGGATTTCTGGATTATCCCTGGATCTCCCAAGAATAATCATTGTTGACAAGATGTTTATGACAAAACTCAACATCAAGTGAATGGTTAAGTACCAACTGAAAGATTGATCCTAAGTATATATGTAAGTGCTGAGGGTCAGAGATGGTGCCTCTTTGCACACCCTGTCCTCAGCTCTCCAGCATGCCAGGGGTGGAAATAGCTACTGAAGGATGAAATACTGCACACAATATTTATCATCAGCAGAGGCATGAGGAAAATGTCCCCTAGAGCCTTGAGCAGGGAGGAGATAAATCTGCCTGTGATAAAGGTTTCTCAGAGGAGGTGAAATCTGAGTCAGAATAAATAGGTTTTGCTACTGGAGAGCCTGGAGGAGGGCATACCATATAGTACAACAGCATGCATCAGGACGCAGTGGAGTCCTCTTTTGCCAAATGCCTTTATCAGAACATTCTCAAATACCACTATTAGGTTAGATTGCATGCAAAAGGATTGGTGGTCCTATCGGAACATTGACAAAATTTCTCTCCTCTTGTTGAAGAATGAGTTGCAGCTGAAAAATCAGGAGAACCCCAGTAAAGTCTTGAAAAGAGTAACAGACTAGGTAGTGTGTTCATATCTTTTTTAAAAAAGATTTTATTTATTTGAGAGAGAGAGAGAGAGAGAGAGAGAGCACAAGTGGGGGGAGGGGCAGAGGGAGAAGCAGACTCCCGACTGAGTGCAGAGCCCCACGTGGGGCATGATCCCGGGACCCCGGGATCATAACTTGAGCTGAAGGCAGACACTTAACCTACTGAGCCACCCAGGTGCCACCCCTGTGTTCATATCTTAATAAATATTTACAAACTCACATATTTGTAAGTAGAGTTTTAGTTGTATGTAGTCATACTGGTGTCACTTGAGATATCAAAAGTGGTTGGAGGAATAGCAGTACAATGGGAGTCTAGATAAATGCAGAGTTCAATGACATCAGTGATAACTTTTATTGAAATGGTACTTAGTAGGACTTCCAGGTTTTCTTTATCTTGGATCCTCAGTGTTGGATTTTCATCTCTGCTTCCAGATGAAGGGAATTGAGTGTGCAAGGGCCATTCGCAGAACTTAATCACTGCTTAAATGCTTCATCCTAAGTTATAAATAACTTTGAAGTCTGGCACTTCCTTCCTGTTAAAATAATCAATGTCTGCGTCAGGGACATGGTCCTTCTCCCTTCCTTCCCCTCACCTAACTTTTCTCTTTGTAGGCTGTTGTTGTGTTCTCTCTTTTGTAATTATGCACACCTCGACATGTCTACACTTCCGCGCCTTTCCCCCTTTGGGAATGTACTTATATACACTCTGTATAAAGAAACAACTTTGGATATTCTTTTCTCTTTGAGGAGAATTCTTTTAAAATTTTAAGATGAGTTACTTTTGACTGGCAACCTGTGTCCATTCCTAATCATGGAATCATCCCTGCACGTTCTGGGTTTGTCCTGTGACTGGTCACATCCAATAATGAGGCTTTTGCAAAAATAAACAAAGATTGGACTGTAATCAAGTCAAGAGGAACTACCTGGTTAAGCAAGTTTTACAAAATATTAGAGAAAAATATATCCTTCCCGTGAGAGATAGACCACAGTCAAAGGACCACCCACTCTTTCCATTGACGTGTGAACAGCTGAATCTTCTTCTCTCTGCACTTTCCATTCCCTAGGTATTACCACCGAGGTCTTTCTGTGGGAGAAAAAATGAGTTAGAACTAAAAACAAAGAAACATCATTCGTCCTCAGATAATTTAATTACTCAGAAATGCTTTTTGGCGAAACATCCTTTCTAGCATCTTCCATCTTCCTGCTATTTATCCATACTCTGGATTACCTCATTCATTAGTTCTGACAAGTGACTGTATTTGTACCATTGCCTGACAGATGTGTTACATGTTTCAGCTTTAAAATATTTGACTCTGAGTTCAGTGCTGCATACTTGGGAGATGATGTTAAATCAGCCTTGGCGACGCACCACTGTCATCATGCCAAATAACTCAGGGGAGAAATGATAAGGGTATAAAGAGATCAATAAGGCAAGCGAATCTGTGCTTTCAAAAGTAAGGCAAAATATGAGAAAGATGATCAGTCAAGCATTGGGGTGTAAATAAAGCAAGAATATGCCATGTTTGGGACACCCTTCCGCTACAGAGAACCATTATCCTGTGAGTAGTAAATTTCTCTTACGTTTGCCTAACTCCTTTAATATAGGTCATTCTAAAATACAGCCATAAAACTCACTGGCACATTGATCAGTCTGCATTGCTCTTCCTTCCCTCCTAATAGAATAAAATGAGGGGATGGCTGATGAATGCTGAGAAGGACAATTCCCAGGCCATTTAGAAGTAAGCGGTCACACCAGAGCATTCTCCTGCTTAATGAAGATGTGAATAACTCGCATCTTTTGTAAATGTAAATTATGCAAATATATTTCTGCCCTTTGAGATGATATTACTCAACAGGGCCCTCTTAAGTGCCCAGTTGTGCTGGAATTTTTGTTGAAAAGCAAGCAAACTGTAGAACTGGCAATTTGGAAATGAAATTCTTTATTGAGTAATAGGTACTCAGATGTGCACAGAGCAATAGTTTTCCTTTTCAGCAAAAAGCATTGCATGATTTTAAATTTGCAAAAAATAAATTGGAATAGCTTGCAAACATAAAACAGTAAAAGTTATGAACATTTGGAAATAAGAATTTATATTTTTGTGTGCTAATGGTCAAGGAGATTTTGTGAAAATAGTCCAGAGCCCTTGAATGTCAGTCTAAGGAAGGTGATCTTTAGACTATGAAGAACATTTCAGGATTTTCCTTTTTTTTTCCTTTAAACATGGGGATGAAGTGTGAAAATTAATTTTTGTTTTAGGAAGTAAAACTAAGGCTGCATGCAGGATAGATTAGAGAATTCGGAGCTTGGGAACAGGAAACACAATTTGGAGACGGTTACGTTAATCCATATGTGAAGTGAAGTGCTCCCAGACAAGAATAGAAACAACAAAATGAATGGAAAAGACAGATGTGTGAGACACCGAGAAGGAAGCATAAGCAGGACGTGGTGCCTGAATGAGACAGAGCCATGAAAATAAAAAACAGATGTATCCAGATGTTAAGTCACCAATACACAGTTGATCTGTGAATGATGACTGCTAAATTCAAGCTGAACATTCAAGGCATAATGTCCTGTGACGTGTTCACGCTATGACCAGGGGCAACGCTTGATGGTGCTCTTCAGCACAGTGAGCCATCAGGAAAAGTGGCCAGAAAAGGACACCAGAGGACATGGGCTAAAAGGAGGCAGAAAGAAGAGCAAGTGGAAAGGCATAGGTGCAAATGGTCACGCAAGGTACTTACCTGTGAATATGGGAGATCACCTATTGGTAGAGATGGAGGTGTGGCTGGAAAGGTGGGCTGAGGAGTCAGTGGCAGAAGGGTTGCCTAGAAGCTGATGAAATTTAAGCTTTAGGGCCCCTCCTTTTCCCTAGCCTTTCAGTGATTCTCTATCTAATCTTGTATGTTAATTTTGTATCCTTCTTTTTTTTTAATGATTTTTTATTACATTATGTTAGTCACCATACAGTACATCCCCAGTTTCCAATGTAAAGTTCGATGATTCATTAGTTGCGTATAACACCCAGTGCACCATGCAATACGTGCCCTCCTTACTACCCATCACCGGTCTATCCCAATCTCCCAACCCCCTCCCCTCTGAGGCCCTCAGTTTGTTTCTCATAGTCCATAGTCTCTCATGTTTCATTCCCCCTTCTGATTACCCCCCCTTTCTTTATCCCTTTCTTCCCCTACCGATCATCCTAGAGAAATAAGTCAAGCAGAGGAAGACAATTATCATATGATTTCTCTCATCTATGGAACTTAAGAACTAGGATGTATCCTTCTTCTTAAAAATGGCCAGTGATGCACCATGCAAATTGTATAACTTTACCGCCGACCAAAGCCACATCCCTCCATTGCCTAGCAATGTGTTCACATGGTGATATGGGTTTAGAAATTTTGCAAAAGAAAGATATTTTAAGACCCTGTCTTTCTCCACTTCAGCTTCCCCATTGCACTTTCCATTTTGTCAGCTGGTGATGGGAGAGCCGTTTAGTCTGCATTTAATGAGATACATATTGTGTCATCACTAGCTGTTCTGTGGTCAGAATGGTTTCCAGACTGCCCACTGTACTGATGTCCTGGGCACTGCGGCAAGGACATGCTGCCACTCGGTCCTCTTGTGACAGGTGTGTGGCCTCTGGTGCCTAACACTGGAAGTATATGGGAAGTAGAAGGAAAAAAAAAAAAAAAGGTGTGTCAGGTCTAAAGCCAAAAGACAGGTCTGTGCAAAATTCTTCCCAATTTTTAGTCCCCAAATTTACCATTCTAACAATTGAGAAACCATTACCATTAATGAGTTGTAAAGCTGAAAACTGTCTAAGCAATCAGTAAAAAAAAAAAAAAAATACATTTCTACCAAGCACTAGAGGACACACAGAATTATCTTTTTATTCTCTTTATAGAAAATATTATGAAACTACTACCATATGATGAGATAATCAAAGAGTATGCAGACAAAAAAAGAGGGAAAATTATTTTGAAGTGTGTCAAGGAGTTAATACTGTTATTTCTAGCATTTTTTGAGTTTGTGTTATCAGCTTGTAAAATTGATGACTTCTCACAACTTCTTTTTCATTCTAAATACATATTCGCTTTCATAACTAATTTTATATTTATAAATTTTATTCTTTTATTTTTAAAGAGTCTCTCAAACTGTATAGGTTTTAGGCCCTGCAAAGCCTGGATCTGTCCCTACATTGGGGGGGGCAGATGTTAATTTTCACAAGGTACATAATCTTAACCTTTGGCCATATATGTCCCCATGCTGATCATTTTGGACTTAAACATCTGATGTACTCTGAATATTTGTGTTCCCTGAGCATGTGTTGAAATCCTAATGCCCAATGTGATAATATTGGTTGGGGCGGGGGTGCTTTGGGAGATGGTTAGATCATGAGAGTGGAGCCCTTATAAAGGAGATCAGTGTTGTCATAAAAGAGACCTCACAGAGCCCCCTTGTCCCTTCCATCATGTGAAAATACAATGAGAAATCTAGGAGCTGGAAGAGAGTACCCTTACCTGACCATGCTGGCCCGCTAGTCCTTGACTTCCAGCCTTCAAAACTGTACAAAATAAAATTCTGTTTTTAATAAGACACCCAGTCTGTGGTATACTTTGTTACAGCAGACCCAACAGACTAAGAAAGCATCTGTTGCTTTCAACTTTCATGGTGTTCAGACTTTTTATCTTCGATCATTTAGCTCTACTTTATAATATCCTAATTCTCTAATTATTATAATCAGGGAATATTTATTAGTGGCTTATACATTAGTGGAATACATTCATATTCCCTAATATGCTACACACAAATTCCAGCCAAAAAGGATAATTCTCATTCATACCCAAAACTAATGTAACATTGTATATCAACTACAATTGAAAAATATGGGGTGCCTGGGTGACTTAGTCAGTTAAGTGTCTGACTCTTGATTTCGGCTCAGGTCATGATCTCAAGGTCATGAGATTGAGCCCTGAGTCAGGCTCTGCACTGGGCGTGGAGCCTGCTTAAGATTTTCTCTCTCTCTCTGCCCCTCCCCACTCTAAAAATTAATTAATTAATTAAAAAATAAAACAAATGTTACATTTTCTGCATAGCATAGAATTTGAGTAATATATTTAAGTAGAACTTGGAAACTGGTTTAAATCAGAGATGTGTGGGGGCGCTTGGGTAGTGCAGTCGTTAAGTGTCTGCCTTCGGCTCAGGGCGTGATCCCAGCGTTCCGGGATTGAGTCCCACATTGGGCTCCTCCGCTGGGAGCCTGCTTCTTCCTCTCCCACTCCCCCTGCTTGTGTTCCCTCTCTCTCTGGTTGTCTCTCTGTCACATAAATAAATAAAATCTTTAAAAAAAAAAATCAGAGATGTGTGGTTCAAATCCAAATCACAGTAGACTATATACCAAAGTCAGGAAGATGTTGATATGTAACAGTGTTCTATTTGGACAGTTTCAAGAATTATAACTAGTTTCATTCAGAAAGTATTTTCAGAAGTACACGAAGGATCTTGAATTACTGCCAATGGAGAGGAATTGATAGTCAGCTATCATACTCCATTGTCAGCAAAACAAATGTTAAATAATTATTTTTATTCAGTTTTATAAGGGAACATATAATAAGATGCGTTCTAGTTCACAGGAAGACCACCCACTGAAATTAAAGTGTATATCATGAACAAACTTGGAATGTCAGTGATAATTTCCTAATTTTCCCCCTTTCCATGTACCTTCAATAACAATCTGTAAGATCAGGTAGGGATAAGATACAGGGATATTGATTGGTCACAAGAATTGGCTTATCGGCTACAAACATAATCTTTATTTTCATTCAGGTCATAAACAAGTCGTATCTTTATTGGACCTGCCGGAGTGAGATGAGTGTTTCAAAGTAAATGGAGCACATTGACTCATGCCATTTTCATCCTTCTAATCAAGAGAAAGCAAGTGCAAAACATGTGTGCTTTATCTGGGAGGGGTCTCATTATCTCTGTCTTCACACAGGACTGAAGGTGGTGTCCACAATAGAAACAGTGACTGAGATTAGAGATGTATCTGTCTGTCTCCAATTGCTAACATATGACATTAACTGGCTTTGCCAGAAGCCTTGGTGCTGATTGGAATTAATGACTAGTGGAATCCAATAAATAAAAGGAAACGTGCCTTTGCACATAGCTTAGCCAACCTCAGAGTGTGTGGACAGTCAGCGTTTTAGAACGTGATAATACTCCAAACAGTGCTTCTTCCCAGAGGTAGCTGTGCTGGAGTCTCAGGCTTCTTTATGCCTACATTGGATATCGGCGATTAAGGAGTTCTGCCACTGTAGAGCATAGTACAGTCTGTGCTTTGGGAAACTTTGCCTTCCTTTGCTGCAATTAGAACATTACACCAGCGGATGCCTGTTTTCACTGGATAAATAATATCCCCATGCCGAAAAAATGTCTTAGATATGAGTTTACTGATAGACCATAATGCTTTTGAGTAAAAGTCACTACTCTGGTAGAGAAAGTTCTATGTTATTAGTCTCTTTTCTCATTTTGTTTTTATCTCTATTACTCCTGATTTCTGGAAACCACAAGAAAAAGCAATCAAATTAATTGTATTTATTACCTTTGAGAACACTGCTTGTAAGATTTGACCATTCCTCAGCTCTCTTTATTCCGATACTTAAAATAATCACTCTGTGTGTAGTAAAAGATGTTGTTCTTTACTTATTATGAAGAGCTTAGGCTACAATAAAAGAAACAGATATTCTCTTAAGAATTAGCATTGAACAGAGGCACTGTGTTCTCTTGTACTTTGTTTGTTTGTTGTTGTTGTTGTTGTTGAGACAGAGAGAGAAAGAGGAAACAGTGGGGAGGGGCAGAGGAGAGGGTGAGAGAGAATATTCAACAGGCTCCACACCCAGCATGAAACCTGACATGGGGCTTGATCTTACGACCTGAGCCGAAATCAAGAGTCACATGCTTAACCGACTGAGCCACCCAGACACACCTGTTCTCTTATACTTTAACAGATGTAAATATAGACCACATTTTGGTGTGTATCAAATTTTTCTACTTATCTTTCCTTTGCTTTCTATCCTGCTGTTATATGTACCGAGAACTCTATGCCACTGTTAACTGCCTTAACCGTTTCTCTATTTTGTTTCTTTAGGACTTTAAGGAATAATTGTCCCTGGATATTTTATTTTTTAAAAATTTTCTCATAATAATATTTGGTTTTATATTACTGTTGAATTTACATGATGAGTTCTGGTTTACACATGTTGTAGTATAGATTAAATTTGTATTGGTTATCTGAAAATTAGAAGGTTTTGGTCTTTCTTTGGTATACTATAACTTTTCTCTAATTAGACCCCTCCTTCAAGTCAAAATTCTGGGTGGAAATTCTTAAAGCCAGCAGCTTTAAGAAGTCTATGTATAGAAACAAACAAACAAACAAAAATTATTTGCTCCATTTGCAAATCTATAAGGAGCTATAATTCTAGCCTTTGCTACACTGTACATATTTTGTAAACTTGAACAAGTTGTTTATCCATTATCAGCCAAAATTTTGGGTCCTGTAGGATGTTGGTTATAGGTAGGAAGGGTGATGGGATACATATGTGTTTTATCATATATATATATATATATTTATCNCGATCCCATAATGCCGGGATCACGCCCTGAGCCGAAGGCAGGCGCTTAACCGCTGTGCCACCCAGGCGCCCTTATCATATATATATATTTAATACATAAAGTTAGCTTGTTAAAATGTTTAACTCCACAAGTTGTTAATTAGCCCATTTCCTGAATTAAGCAATGCTCATAAAACTATTGATACTATGATTTCAAGGAGGCAGCTTTATTATTACTCTAAGTAGTTAATGCTATACTTTTTGCTTTGATGATGGATGCTGTCATAGTTTAGTTTCTTATGCCTGGTTGTCTCTGTTTGATTCTACTTAAGATATGATCAAATCCAGAGTGTTAATGTTCTGCCTTCAAAGAGTTTAAAGTAGACCCTGAGTGTTTGTACCTCAAGGAATGACGAAATAAATGTACTTTCTTTTTAAGAAGTTCTGTGTGGGCTAATGAACACAAAGGTTCTCTTTGAGTCCCCTCTTTCTTCAGGAAGTTCGTCGTCTGTTTCCTGTACTGTACCTCCATTAGATCATGGAGATTTCCTGAATCAGGTACACATTCCACCCACGTACTCTCTCATGGTGTCCTCTGGGCCTAGCACCTGAGACAGGGACACTAAGAAGTTTGTATTCTGTTTTCCCAGTGTATTCCTAGCTTCCTTACTACTCAGGCATATAAACTCTTTCCTTTGTTCATGTCCTCTAGGTTGTTGGGCCATTAAATAGCATTTCAATTATGGTCACGTCCATTTTTTGATGTAATGGGGAGCCCGAGGTGGCTGGTACTGCATGTGAGAGCTGGTTACTAAATTCTCAGAAATGCTGTGAGCCAGTCGTTCAACTCTTAGTAGGCTAAAACCCACCCTGTAGGAGTGTTTACAGAATTACAGTATTTCAGAAATCAGCAGTTATAGATTGGACCCTTTGTTTTTGCTTTTTCCTCACAGCACTGGAATAGTAGCAGTAATTCTGAGTTAGTTTTCTGTTTTGATCCCCCACTCCAGCCAATTTGCCTTCTACTGAATAGAGCACACTCTGAGGCTTCTCTTGGGGAGGCAAAGGAATGGTCACTCTTGGAAAACTCTTTTAGTAATTATACCTTTGAAGAGGCTTTTATCTCTGTTTGTTGAAGTATACATAGAATTCTCCAAACTGAAACAAAAGGAAATAAAATAATTTTCTTGGAATATTGGAGATGTGTCGTAAGCACTTTGAAATGTATAAATGTATGGCTATCCCATTTTTATACTGTAGACGATTTGTTACAGTTACCCTAGGGCACATATCATACAATTTACTAGACATTAGGGAGATAATGAAACTGAAATAAATAGTTTAAGTAATTGTTTACCTACAAAATATCCTTTCAGGGCAACAATTTTTAAAAAACTAATTATTTTTAGAGTTAGAAGCTATGAAATTAGTATAGCTTATTTTCTGTATATAAAAGTCCTTTCAGTTAAGTTCATGGACATTTAGTAGTTAGTGTGTTATTTAACTGATCTAAGCTCTTTCCACTGGCAATAAGATATATCTTATTTTAATGAGTACTTTCACAATTTGTAGATATTTTCCTAGAATTTGTGTATTCTAAGAATGACTTCCCTTGTGAAAGTTTGTATTTATCTTAAAAAAAATTCTTCTAACAGTCTTCTGATCAGTTTATCTGAAGGCAATCAGTATCAGTTGCTAAAATAGTACTAATTGAGCCCAAAGTCGCACTGAAGAATGACATTTCTTGATTTCAGATTTAGGTAATTTCAGCTGGACAAACATGAATAGACTTGTAAGATTTTACACTAGGCAAACCAGAGTTCGCTGGATCATTCAATAGACCAACCAATATTCCTCTTACTCAAAAGAACACTATTGTTCATGATAACAATGAGTATTGTACATTGCTTTAGGATTTAGGTAAAAATAATAGCAAGCACCCATAGAGGGCTTATTGTGTTCCTGGCTTTATTCCCAGTGCTCTGCACATAATCATTCATTTGAAATGTCTAACAATCTTCGAAGGTAGTTATTATCCCTAGTTTCACAGATGAGGAGACTGAGGCAGCAGAATTTAGGTAATTTGCCCAAGGCCATACGGACAGTAAGTGCTAAAGCAGGATTTGAACTTGGGTGGTGTGGCTTCAGCATTTATGCTCTTAGTCACTATGCAATAATAATAATAATATTTCTCTCTTCTTGAGCCTTTGGAGAGCCTGCCAGTCAGAGGCAAATGCCCTTTATTTACCAGTCTCTGAAGCATCAGTCAGGTATCTAAAAAGAACAAGAGTAATTTGGGGAAAGAAAAGCAGTACTGTCTTACTAGAGATAGTTCGCTGCCTTGACTGTGGAGAATATCACTGGGCAAAAAGTATGTCCAGTATCTCCTACAAAAAAGAAGATGCACTAGAAATTGGATGTGTCTCTACTATTTTGAACATTCTTTTTTGAACATTCTTTAAGGTACAAGGCAGATTAACTTAAAATATACTGAAAACGGGAGACTTCATACAGGTTTACAAATATGAGAAATAAAGTTTGAAGGTATAAATATAAGTTTCTGATTTAAAATTTTTAATAAATAAGTTAATAATATAAAATGCCTAATATTCATTTTATTATCAGATTACTTTTTATTGAACTTGAGCTTTAATTTATGCTCATAGTTATAATCTCATGGCCCAAAACACATTAAATGTTGAAAATATATTCGCAGAAAATTATCTGCGCAAGTGCTCCATCCAGTTTTTATAATGAAGCAATTATTTTGCATGTATTAATTGCCGTTGCATTTTTGATCTGTGCTGCAACATTGTCTTCTTGAGGAAATTATTGTGTTTTATAGTCCAAATTTCTTAGATTTAGGACTTTTGAAGCGTAGTTTCTGTTTACATTTAATTTTGCTACGTCAATAAAATATGAATGAATTGGCTAATAAAACAACATAACTATTCTATGTCATGGAATATAGGTTATTGTTTATGAATTTGCTGAATTGCCTCTGTAGTTCACTGTAAGAAAGCATTCTCCTTTTTGGCCTTGCTTCGGTTTAGAGGGAAATAAGATCGGTAGAATAGCATATAATACGTGGGGAGTAATGGTGCACTTCTTTTGGGCTACGCAGGTAAAGTCGACGATGTACTGAAAATGCAGGGCTTCCTCCTGAGCCAGGAACTTGCCTGCCAAAGACAGAAACATTTATTCTGCCCCAGCAGTTTATCTCTGTTGCTCTTCTTTCTTGGTATTAAGAAATTTTAAAATACAGATGAAACTTTGGTTTTGATTAAAAACAAGTAAAATCCATCTCGTGCTTCTCACAGATTATATTTTACTTTCCGGAAATAGCTTTTAATAACTTCCACTTTGGCCAGCGGGGGTATCCAATGAAAGAGAGATTTTATGTGCCAAAATCTAGACCCACTCCTGAAGGAGAAAAACCTTAAATATGGTCTCTACTGGAAGGAGATTAATTGTACTTAACAAAACCCTATGGATAACAGCATAGAGATGGTGACCGTAATTTTGCTCCGCACGTTTAGGTACTGCAGTTGTGTGCAATAGCCTGGGGAGATGATGCCTTGTATCTGTAAGAATGGTCTCCATCAGTTCTGTTCAGTAGAACTTTATGTGATGGTGCTAATGTTCTATGTCTTCCTGTCCAATAGAGCAGTTAGTAGCCACGTGTTTTTGAGCACTTGAAACATGGCTAGTGTGACTGAGAAACTGAGCTTTTTTATTTTAATTAATTTACATCAATTATATTTAAAGTTAAATAGCTATGTTTAACTAGTGGCCACCATCTTGGCCTGCACATATTTAGAGTTCAATCTGGAATTAACTGGAGTGAAGACTGCCTTACTGCAGGTTCTGAATTTGTCACAGAGTAGCTGAACAACCTTGAAGAGTCATTTAAACTACTCAAATCTCTGGAATCTCATCTTCGTTATGGGGGTAGTGATAATAGCTACCTCCAAAAGTCCTGAGATCATCTAAATACATCAATATAAAATTCATAGAACAATGCCTGGCATGTAGTGTATGTTCAATGAACATTAATCATTGCTATTCTTGTTAATTATTTTATAACCTTTTGTGGATACTTAATTCCTAGAAACTAAAAAAGAGGGGTAAATGAAATGGGTTTAAAGTAATAAAAGGAAAATGCTATGATATGGGGTGGAACTTTAGGTGACTCCAGAGGGATTTGTGAGATTTAGGTAAATAGAAAATAATCAGAGGATGGCCATATGTTGCAAGTTTTTTTGGATAGTCTCCATTTATACCTTGTGTCCTGATATAATTATCAATGCCTCCCTCTTTTGCTCTTCAAAGTACTTCAGTTTGTAAGATACACTTTACAGTCACCTTAGAAAAAGACGTAAGAATGCAGCCCAGGCATTCTAAGTGAAGGGAGGAAGACAAAATAAAGTACAAATTCAGATGTTACCATAGTGTGGCAACAGAGGTGAACGAGCACTGGAAATAGAGCAAAACAGGGTTAGGTGGGGGCTGGAGAGCCATCATGGATGTGGGATGAAAGCCTCAATAAAGAAATCAGATTCTACTGCTCTTGTTCTTTGGGCTATTATTGCATTTCTCCTAAGTCAACATAGATTTAATTTCAGAAAAAGTAAATTCTGATCTAATTGGACAGAATCAATTAGTGGATGAAAAAAGTCTTAATACCATTTGGTGTTCTAATTGGCCTTCCATTATTGGTAGTAATTTTTGTTATACATTTGTTTGAAACAAAATGCTTCATTTCTATTACCCATTAGCTACTAGTAACCAAGTCAGTAATATGATTTGTTAATATGGAAATTAATCAAATTGAGTGGAAATGACTCATTATATCTGTTTTCATGACTGAAGAAGAAACTTTGAAAGTGTTCATTTAGTCGCAATAACGTACTAGGGCAACGTATCTTATAGTCATACCCTGTAAGCTGCATCTGCTGGTCCTCATTCTATTTAGGATAGCGTACATAATAAAGCTAGGGCAACTAACTGTTGACAATGTTACTGATTGTAGTTTTCAGGAAACAGATTATTGGATTAGGGAACATAGGATATTAAAAAAATAGGAAATGAGTCAAAATAGAGATTATGGGGAAAAAACTAAACTAAAATAATTAAGTAAATATGTCTTATAAGGTAAGAGGAGATCTTACAAAGAGTCAAATAGTTACACTCAAGTAATTGACTCTTCATAAGATCTCCTCTTTATCTCCAATTGCCTTTGGAATTGAGATGCTGACCATTGGCTCTCCCAGAGATCTCCACAAGCAGTTATGGTGACCTGTTCTGGGTTTTCAGTCTTTCCCCAGTGATTCTAGCTCACTACAAAAGCAAGTATTTGAGTTGATCTCTGAGATACACCCAGGACAAACAGAATAGAGGTCCCATCCCAGGCTTGTAGTCACTTTTGATATTTCTGGGGAATTCTAACAATTACTGTCCGTAAAAGAGATGACATTGTAATCTCTATCTTGGGTACCAATCATGGCTCATTTTTTTTTCTTTGCTAGAGGAATCAATCCTTATTAATATTGAATCATGAGCTATTGGGTTATTTTCTAGTGTAGACTTGAACTTTAAACGAATGCCATAAGTTCCTCAAATTTTGAAATGTATTTTAATTTTGCTTATTTTTCCTTAAAGAGACCAGGAGTTGGCCAAATTAAAAGATGTATGGGAGCAAAGGCCAGATGTCACCAACATTTGGAGAACTGAGCAATCTTTATAAAAGGCCATTGGCATCATTTATAGCAGCCACTCGTCTCTACCTTGTAAATTTGTTAATGAAATTGGTTTATAGGTGCTTGAAATGAACAATAACTAGTTTACTTGTGTTTTCAAGTACCATGAATTTTAAAATGTCATTTAATATCCAAACCTCTGAATGGAATTCAATGACTTTAGATTAATCCTATTTGTAAATAGCACAGAGCAATGTGTGATTATGCAATCTGCTGAGGTTTTTAAAAACTAATATTTACTGCAAAAGTGAATCTCATCCTAACAGAATTTTAATAAAACCTCAATAGTGATTTCTAAATACCTTGAAACTAATTAGTCATTCAATCCACAGTAATTGTTTCATCAGTGCTCAGTTATTACTTTTTGATTCTCGATGAAAATGACAAACCACAGTTCTAGTGACATAGTTTCATCTCAAGAATAGTGGCTCCCATGCTTAAAAAAAATAAGCGATTGACTGTTGTAGCACCCCCTGAAAGGTACATTACTCCACCTGGGATTCAGAGAGCAGTGTTTCTTTTAAGGATCTGTGTCGTCATGATGCTGGTGAAAATACTAAGATCGACAAGTATTTATTGAGTATTGACTCTGTGCCAGGCACCGTGCTAAATATTTCATGTGTAATTTATACATTAAAGCCTCACAGCAGTCTTATGAGGTGAGATCATCACAATTCCTATTTTACTCGTGACTAGAGGTTTAAGTGGCTAGTTAGTGGTCCAGCAGGATGCCCAGAGGGCAATGTGGAGCTCTTAAACACCAGGTTGCTGCTGTAAGGTGGCCATTACCAAGAGACAGAGAATGTTCAAGCGATTGCCTTTTGTGAGGAGTCTTGGCCTTAATTGCTCATTTCCGTATCTGATCTGTGGGCAGGAAAAGAGAAGTGGGGCAGGTTTTCACCAAACTCGATTATAAAAGGTGTAATTGAAACGATTGTTTTCTATAGTCTATTCTAGATAATGGAGGGGCAATTGCCTGGCATAAAATTGCAAAGCTATAATATATGTGGTTCATGAAACCATGGCTAAAATCGCATGTCGTGCCTTAGATACTAGTTTAGCTGCGTTTATTCTTGCTCTCATGGACAATATTTGTACACACACTCATCTGAGGCTATTATAGGCACTCCGGTGACTGCTACAGTTCTCGCCATGTCTCCTTGCTCATGTTGTGTTCACACTAGAGGAGAGGTCTGCAAAAGCAAGGTTATGTGGAAATTATACGGTCTGGGAGAGGAATTCAATAGCTTGCAGCAGTGTTATCCACTGAGCAATGGATTGCATGTGTACGTGCAGGCTAAATAATGCATGATTTAAGACAGGAATGTGGTTTGTATTCATTTTTGGATAGTAAAAGACTTGGCATGTCAGTCCCATGGGAGACTTTATCCAGGGCTTTACCCTTGAGTGGATAAAAGAGTACAAATTCTATTGCACTGGAGATGAATAAAAACAAATTGGGGAGACCATCAGCAGAACAGACTGCTGTGTGATGGAGTCCAAGGCTACTCCAAAAAACCACCAGACCAACTGCTTCAGGATCCTGCCAGCAACCAGATGCTGGGAATAGAATTGACTGCAGTTTGGCATCGAGGCCCTGTGATTCCCAGCCAAGGGGAATTGCATGCAAAAAATATTTAAAATTCTCTTTGTAAAAGAGTTATGTTTTCAATAAGGGGAAGAAGTACGTTTCAGACCTAGTGTGCTGCAGATGATGTTTGGCATACCAACGTCTTAGTTACGGAGGGTAGAGGCACGGGGAGGTGAACACCGTATACTTGGGGGTAAGAAGTTGAACTTGGGTGGGTGAGGAGGTTTCTCAATGAAGTGGGTTGTAGGCCATTATTACTATTATTGTTCCATGAGGGGTACTGTATTGGTATTCGTTCTTCAAGGAGAGGGGCCGGATCTATTTAAGGCACTGATTATTGACCAGGAGTGCTTTTCCCCTCCCAGGGGGCATTTGACGATATCTGGAAGCATTTTTGGTGACCACAGCTTGGGGGGAGGGTCGTGCACCTGCCATGAGTAGTAAAGGACAGGGGTGCTGTTAAATATCGTACAGTGCACAGGGCAGCCCCCCACAACAAAGAATTATCTTGTCCAAAATGTCAATAGTGACGAGTTTGAGAGCTCCAGTTTAGAGTGAGCTAGCTAGTGTGTGTGTATTACAGCCCTGCCTTTTATTTATCTGATATGTTTGACACTGTATGAAAGATGATTTTTAATGATTTGCTTTACCCTATTGATATGGGAGCAGCATTTATTGGCTATATCCAATGCTTTCTGTTAAAACATCAGAAAAGGGAAAACAAATGAACAAAACCCTAACTCATATTCCGCATATTCAATTAACCTCCAAAATACGTAGGGGTTAAAAACACAACGAACGTCCCTCCAGACCTACACACACAAATCACACGTTTTATAGGAATGTAGGAGGACCCGGTTGATTCACTTCTCAAACTTGAAAAATGAGGCATATTAACAAACACACGAAATGAGTCAGCCGTTTAGGGTGATCTGCAAGCCCGTTCATTTTCCTGTTATCAAATAACACACCACGAATCTTGACAAATGAACCCACTTGTTTGACATTATTTGAAAAACTCATAACGTGCTTGCTTCTGATGGTCACTTCCCCTTTGAAATTAAATTTTAAAATGGACTTCATTTAAATTCCGATAGAGGAAAAGGCATATTAACCTTCATCTTGACTGTATGCTGTTTACCTTCATCCTTCTTTGCCTCTGCCTTGTCCTTGGATGCACCATGGCCTCTGACAGTGTCATCCTCCAAAGTTCACGGTCAGAAAGCCGTTTGTGTGTATTGGTGCCTGTGTCCTTAATACGTAAAGTTCTAGAGTGTGGAGGGGAGGACTGCGTGGCTTCTGGAGTCAAACTTCCTAGGTTCAGGTTGGGGCTTGGGCTGTGTGACCTTGAGAAGGTCATCTGCCCGTTTTGCACTTCCGCTTTCCCATTTGTGAATGAGAAGAGTATCATTTGCCTCATTGGGCTGTTACATAAAATGCTTAGGAAGCACACCGCCAATGCTACCTATAATTATTAGAATCATTATCTTCCAAAATGGATGTCAAGACATTTTATTTAATTTCCCAGAGAGGACACTGGTCCTGATTCACAGATGTGGCAGCCCCAACACATGGTTCAGAGGGCTTTCACCCCCATCCCGTGATACAGAACGTCTAGACCCTCCCAGCCATGCCACTGTGAATGCACATCTGAGGGAAATCTGTGTACTTGCCATCTGAAGGCCCTCTTCTGAAAATGTGCCGTTTTGACTGGTCTTAGCCAAGCTGACACTGCAAATTCATAGCACCTCCCTGCCCTGCTACGGCATTCAGTAACCCCAACTGTGAGTCCTCACTGTTCCTCAACAGGGTTTATAAAGTGTGACTTTGAGCAATATAGCAAAGTCAGTTTCATCTGAGGGAAAATACATTCTTTTTTTTTTACTAACATTTTGAAATTTCTTCCTCTGTGCCCCAAAATGATTTAAAAGCTAATGGATGATAAAATCCCAAATCCATCTGAAGACAAAAGAATTGAGAAAGGAATCAGAGCCACTTTTAATTAGGAAAGTGGTTGCTGTGACCCATTAACCTCTAAAGATTGTTGCTCCTTTTTTTTCTTTTCTTTTCTTTTCTTTTTTTTTTTTTTTTTTTTTTTTTTTTTTTTTTTTTTTTGAGATGCTGTAGTTTGGTCATTTGTCTTTGGCACCAGAGCATACAACATTGCTTTTTGCTTTTCACAAATTAATTCATTTAGGCCTTTGCATTTGTCAGACGTTCTGGGAACCTTCTGCCAATGTTTTGTTGATTAAAGGATGTGTGTTTGGAAAGTGGGTGGAGAGGAGGGAATTTATAATTCTTAACGCCAAAGAATGATTTACAACGCAGACCGCTAGCTGAATCATTCAGTATATCATCAAAGGATAAATGAAATATTAAGGATTAGCGGGAGATGGGCACTGGGTCTTAAAGTCTGTGGGTTGATTGGCTCAATCACACTGGAAAAGTCTACCTCTTTCTGCAGAACTTCTAGAACTCACAAACAAGAATAAGACGTAGAAAACCACTTTTGATTGTGTATTTTTTTCAAAGGGCTTTTGGAATACATCATTTCTCCACAACAGCCTGTTGCTACTATCTCTATTGATAAATTACATACCTCATTTCCATGCACACAAGTTCCCTATGGTCATCACAACTTTGATTTGGTTCTGACTGTTTTGTTTATTTATTTATTTCGTCCTACCGAATACATCGGGCACTTTGGAGGGCATATTTATTGTTTTAGGCACCATGCAATTTACTAAATGGTATTCTGGCTATGGAAATGCTTACAAAGACCCCTGAGGGTGTGGGGGAGTAGTAAGTAAACACACATTGAACATCTTTTAGAGGATGCTTTCTTATTTGATCAATCAAGGACTCAGTCTGTGCAGGTCCATCAGAACTATCATATATATAAAGCTGATGACTTTTTCTTTTTTTTCTTTTTCTTTTCTTTTCTTTCTTTCTTTCTTTCTTTCTTTCTTTCTTTCTTTCTTTTTCTTTTCTTTTTTTTTTTTTTTTTTTTTTTTTTTTTTTTTTTTTTTTTTTTTTTTTTTTTTTTTTTTTTTTTTTTTTTGTGTGTGTGGCTCCCCGGTAGTTTTAAAAGCTATGCAATGGGAAAAACTGCTTTAAACAAAGTCTCCTTTTACAAGAAGCCTGAGTACAGAATGGAATTCAAAGAATTTGGAGAGAGGGGAGGTGAAAGTGGCAACAAACAGCTTTTAAAAAGCCCTGGGAAATTTAAGAAAATAAAGCACATAATGGAAATAAAAGACAAATCCCATCTGTCCCATTGGGAGATACAGAGAGCAGGATGCTGCTTTAGCAAGCACGTGTTGAACACCTACTAAGTGCAGGACTTGTAAAGAGATAGAGCTTAAGTGTCAAGGGGCGTCCAAGGAGCGAAACGGAATAATAATAATAATAATAATAATAATTCTTCCTCTTCTTCTCCTTCTCCTTCTTTTTTGAAGATTTTATTTATTTATTTGAGAGAGAGAGAGAGCATGCCTGCACACGTGTGGGCAGGGGAGGGATGAGAGGGGAAGCAAAGGGGAAGGTACAAGCAGATCTGGTATTGAGCATGGAGGCCAACCCCAGGCTCTATCCCAGGACCCTGAGATCATGACCTGAGCAGAAATCAAGAGTCGGACGCTTAACCGACTGAGCCACCCACGCTCCCCAAAATGGAATTCTTAGATCAAGGAGGAATGGTTTTTCACGCCAGCCAAGAAACTTCATGCAGCTTTATGCAGATATTAAATTCCAAAAGGCAATAGATGTATTTCTTTTACTTAAACACTGGGGACAGAAAGTATTCTCCTGTGTAATTTGTTGTAAAATTCCACAGTAAAAATGTTGGTAACAAATCAGGTAATACCTAAGAAATGGTTGACGAAATGTTTATTTCAAAGAAGGAGGCTCTGGGTTTTGCTCCTGTTGTGTCTGTTGTTCCCCACCCCCCCCATTCATCAAAGAAACTGCCCAGAACACTCTTGACCAGTTTGTGTTTGCATTTAACCATTCTGTCTTATCCTCTCCCTCACTTTCCTCCCTAAGACGAGAGCATGAGGGAGGAAGGTTCAGATGATAGGTCTGGTGGGTCTACAAGATGGACCAGACCCTGGCCTAGGAAGCAGTGGGAATTCAGAGACAAGTATGCTTCCAGCTACCTCTCAGAGATTTTGGAAGCTGACTTTGTTTTGAGATTTACAATTAAGGAGCAGATGAAGCTAACACTGAGGCTTCTAGTAGGGAGGTTGGTGAATGTCAGCAACACCCAAAGAAATGAGGTCATTGTGCTGGGCGGCTGGGGTGGGGAATTGGGAGATGAGAAAGCAGAGATAATGAGTTTCATTTGACATACTGCGTCTAAGAGACATTGTCCTATAGCCAGTTAGAAGTATGGGCTGGGGCAAATCTGGTAATTCTGGAAGGTGTAAAACAGACTATTATAGCAAGAAACAAGGCTGGATACTGCTAAAACTTGGCCTCTTGTTGCTGTGGGCTAAGTGTTGTGTTCATTCACTTATTGATTGTACATAATACAGCCGAAGTATTTATTAACCACCTACTTGCTGTTAGATAAGTACACACCTCCCACCCCTGATAAAACAGCTAATGTATCTTCAGGTTAAAACTTGGCTGAACATTTTCCCACTTGATAAATGTGTTCATTGTGCCTTTAGGTAACATTATAGTTTATGGTTAAGAATATCTGGAATAGTTATATAGACTAATATCAGTAGCAAGACAATTAAGAACTACAGGTATTAGCATTATTATTATTCTTGCGTTTTTGTTATTGCTAACATTTATTGTGCACTTACTAATTTCCAGGAATCACTTTGTTTGCATTAGCTCATTGAGTTTTCATAGAGACCCTGTGACATACTATTGAGAGTACTATTTTTATCCTCCTCATATTAATGAGAAGGTTGAGTCTCAGAGAGGTTAAGTCACCATCCAAAGGTCACACAGCCAGTAAGAGGCATAGCAGGGTGCAAACCCAGATAGTCAGTGTAATTTTAGAACTTTTGCAGCTTTGCCCATTAGACAAAGAAATAAAGTATAATGAGTAATATATCTACTAATTCTGGCATGTATAGTTATAAAGACTCTCACATTGCATACTCTAAGTTGCTGCGGGTCATTTTATCTTTTTACGTTGTTATAAAATAGTTTGACAGGTTAGAACAATAGTTCTCTACGGAGGGAGATCCCCCACTCCCCCTGCCAGGGAGCACTTGGCTGTGTGTGGAGACATTTTTGGTTGTCTCAACTAGAGGATGGGTGCTACTAGAATCTGGTGGGTAAAGGACAAGAATGCTGTTATGATCCTGCAATGAAAAATGGAGGACATACAATGTAATGAACATGAAGGGCCCCACGACAGAGAATTATCCCCTCCAAGTTGGCTGTGCTACCTAGATTGAGACCCTAGAATAATTTAAAGGGAACCTTGACTGTAGTGAGAGATTGGTGGCTCAGTATTGCAAACAAATGGCATTCACCATGAAGAAGCAGATTAGGGAGTGGGAGAAAGAGGTAAGATAGATTCATCCATCTGTTTGTTCATTCATAGAGTCGCCATTTATAGAGTGATTTCTATGTGTCAGGAGTTATATTGGAGTGGGATGGTGAAGACAATAATGGAAGGAAGTATGTCCTTTTGTGTTTTATTTTGTTTTGTTTGTTTTTTTGGAGAGAAGGAGGGAACAAGGAGTAGAGGCAAAGCAAAGATATGTGGCTGTTGAAGCGAGCTAGAAGCAGGGCTTTGGTGCCAAGAGTGAAAGAACTATGTTCTTGTAACAGGGAGGGAGGTACCATGCTACTTTACAGGTCTCAGGAGAATCACAGCGGACTAGCTCAGAAGCCATATGACACTGTCAGGAGCACCTGGGAACTTCTTTTTGTCCCATTTATGGCTAACTTACCCTGATCCAAAGGCAGGTCTGGTGTAGGGGTGGGGGGTGGAGCAAGTGATCTCAGGAGTACACAGGGTGGGATATAAAGATGTGTGTGCATGAGTGGATCAGAGAGGCCGAGAAGCTTGCATTGCTTTCGAGTTGCGCTGCTGGCCTGTGAATAGGTGCTGGCTTTGTTTTTCCAGTAACAGCCTTTTCTGTTTCCAGCAGTCCTATGCACCAGCTCCCCACCCCATGGCTCCTCCCAGCCCCAGCACAAACAGCAGCAGCAACAACAGCAGCAGCAACAGCAGCGGGGAACAGTTGAGTAAAACGAACCTGTACATTCGAGGCCTTCCACCAGGCACCACTGACCAGGACCTAATCAAGCTGTGCCAACCGTAAGTGCCCCTCTGCTCCCCGCGCCCTTTCTCACCCCCACGCTGCCTCCTGTGCTCTCAAACCACACAGGTCTCAGGTTTGCACTCGGTATTCCCCTTTATTGGTGTCTCAGTGAGGAAGACTCTGCGAAGACTTCAATTGGAGGGCTAAGTCCAGCTTATGTCAGCAAGCGGGATTTGTGTGCTTTTTGTTGGGGGAGGGGAGGTTCCTGAGCAGGCATCCCTGGGACTGCAGGCAGATACACAGGTATTGACCAGAAAGACGATGAGCAAACATTAGTTGGGCCTTCAAACCCCACGTGGCTCGTGGAATCCGAGGTGAATTTCATAAAGGTAGCTGCTGTTCTGGAGAAGTGTTAGCGAAGGGAATCTCAAAAACTTGGAAGTGGGGGATTTCAGGACGGTGACCTCCACTGTTGCAAAGCTTTTCTGGCCAGTTCTTGGTAAAAAGAAGTTCAGCCAGGACCAGGTAATTGGGGAATTATAAAACGAATACTCTGGTTTCCTTGAAAACATCTCTGTCCACCTCCAGTGAAGCTCTTTCCCACCAAGGCCAAGAACCATACTTAGCAAGAAGTTATGGATTTGCTAGGAAATGTGGTAGTGATTAAACGCCCTTCAGAAATGTTTTTGTTAATCTCTTATCTACCAACACTTAGGTTGTTGACTCTCTTATTTCTGTGCAAATAGAATAAACATATTTAGGTTTGCCCTCCAAATGAAATTAATAATGGATAATGAATTAAGACTCATGGACCTGTATTTTTAAATTGCTGTCTGATTATTTTTAAAGGAATATCGGTACAGCTATTTGTCATTTGAATATGCCTTAGCTGGGTATTTTTAAATTTGGGGAAACTATTACTCAATTTTTCTTCTTCTCTTTTGCAATGCTTTCACAAGAAGGTTGAGGGGATATTTATATTGTAAATTTTCCAACCTCTAAAATATTGAAAGAGGAAAGCAAAAAGGACAGTATTTATTTGTCTTTGTTCTGGATTTTAAGATTGGGAACAAATATCAAAACAGCAGGAAGAGACTGATAAACCAAAACACAAATACATAACTCTATAATCAATTAACAAAGCAATATGTGTGGATTACAGTGGGTGGGGGAGGGGGGCTCTTGCTATTGACGACCTTGATTTGTGAAGGAGGTAGGGCAAAACTTGGAAAAATAAATATTTCCTTAAAAGCATTTATTTAAACAAAAGGAATGTGCCAGAGCTAAGACATATAAATATATGTTAGGTTTTGGTCTGTGAAATGTTGGGTTTGGACTTGGAAGGTAAATAACTCAACTTTTTCCTGGTGTTGTTAGAAACACATAAACTATTTTGAAAAGTAAGAAATTTCGAAAATGTGAAAGATTGTGGACTTTATGTTAAAAGCTTCAGAAGAAGCATCTCTTAACAGATGCTGATAGGGAAAGGGTAGCCATTATCTCTGACTCGTATTGGAATCTCATTTATAAAAAATATTGATGGGCTTAAGGAAGATATTTTCTCTTTGTTCTATACCACTCCGAGAGCTTGTTGAAACACAGATTTCTGGGCCCAAGTGATAATGGCTCACCAGGCCTAGGATGGAGACCAAGAATATGCATTTCTAACAGGCTCTCTGGTATTGTTGCTGCTGGTTTTTGAGAAGGAGCCCTTCTCTCTTCAATACTATGGAGACCACTGACTATTTCTAATATGTAACATTTATGAAATTAGTTTATGAAGGTAGTTGAGGCGGAGTCCTGTCCATTAAAACCCCTCAGCCACTGTGTGACTTTGAGGCAAATCACTTACTCTCTTTGAGCCTCAGTTTCTCTTCTGGAAGAGTGGGTTGACTGTGATTGTTTCTAGGTCCCCTGTACTACCGGTGGTGTGTTGGGGCTGCCTCTGACTGGTCTATTAGGATCAATCGTTAAATATTCAGGAATTCCATGTGTGGTGTGTTCCAGACTCAGTGGCTTGAAATCAGCCACGGTGGGAGTATTTACACCACAGGAGCCAGCAAGCCCTAGAAATAAGGGCAATTTAAATGTTATCTTATGTTTTTGGAGAGCTGGTTTCTGAACACACCACTGAGGTAGCATTAGACTACAAATTTCTGTGTCCTGTGTCCACTTTTGATAGAATGTCGCCAGAAATGTATAAATGGAAAATGTCACCTAAAAGCCTGTATTGGTGTTTTTAACCCAGGAAAGAGATTTACTGGCACGGAGACATTATTTTTGAGGGAAGAAGTTCTGTTAATGTTCTTCCGTGCCTCGGAGAAATTGAGAGACTGCTGAGAGTGAAGAGGGTACTGGTTACTTGTTCATATTAGATTTTGCTGGCTAATAAGATCGGACCCATGGTATTGTTATTATAAACTTGTTTGTGGGTTCTCCAGTTACTAAAGTGGTCTGGACCTGGGGTTTATTGCTTAGATTATTTTTCCTAGAAAATTTTGGAGAACTGATGTGATCAAGCCACATAATGTAGTGGGAATAGCTAAGAGATCTGGTTTTGGGTGCTGGCTCTGCCATCAACAGGGTGTGTGGCCTTAGACCAATGACTTGTTTTCACCCTAACTTTGGTTTCCCCCATGTATGAAATAACGGGTTTACACTTGATAATCCTTTAAGCTTCTTTTACCCTAAAATTCTAATATTTCATTGTGGCCCTCATTATTATTTAGTGGTAAAATCTACTCTTGGATACTTTTCTATCTTTCCCCAACCCCGTTTTCCAGTGTTGGCAGTACCACAGCCTGAGCTGGTTTAGCTATATTGGTAAGACCTGTTATATGGGGGTGCCTGCGGTAAGAGACCGATGCAGGTCACTTGTAAAATCACGTTTTCTCTCTTGTAGAGTTGGTCTCTTGCATCGGTCATTAGTATTTTACATTAATAGTTTTCTAAAGATTCAAATCATTTTATATTCCTATTACTCACCCAACACTTTAAAAACATCTTACCTACAAACATAAGATTTGTAGGTTTAAATGAACTTGCCACCGAGATTGATTTTTCATGTTTATTTCAATGGAATTATAAGTATTTTACAGTTAGTATTTCCTTATATTATAGGAAATACAGTATTTGCTAATAACCATAGTAATAAAATAATAGAAAAAACAGAGATATACCAAAAATAAGCATAGATATATTGAATTATCTGGTATTAGAGTACAGTAATCCATATTAATACTAATGAATGGCAAGAAAATGATATTAAAGAAAAGAAATTACATTATTTCTCAATGTATAATCTGAGAGCAAAGTCTTATTGAGGGATTCTATTCACATTCATCATCAAAGCTTCTATGTTCAGATCACAAGTAAAATCAAGGAAAAGAAAACGAGACTAAAAAATGATTTCACTCGATGGGAAACCTCTCTAGTTATGTTTCGAATGAGTACATCACATGGTGTGTCTTATGGGAGATACTGTAGTTGAAGACTTTGTAATGTCTTTATCTTGAGAAAGCTCAAGGAACTTTATTGTGTTCTCAATCAAGAAATATTTACAGAGCACCTGTGCTGCATGCCAGATACAGTGCTGAAGACTCAGTGGTGAGTAAATTTAGACAAAGGCCTTGCTTTAGCAGAGCTTATATTTTATTAGGGAAAATAGACATCAATGAAATAATCATATAATTAGATTTGAAATTGCAACTAGGGGCACCTGGGTGGCTCAGTCGGTTAAGCATCTGACTCTTGATTTTGGCTCAGGCCATCATCTCAGGGTTGTGGGATGGAGTCCTGCATTGGGCTCCACACTCAGCGGGGAGTCTGCTTCTCTCCATCTCTGTCTCCCTCTCCCCCGGCCCCTCCTGCCTTTCTAAAAAACAAACAAAAACAAAAACAACACAACTATAAATTCAAAAAAAAAAAAAAAAGGAGAGGAACTTGGAACCAAGAGTCTTTATCACATGGGATCTATCTGAGTTAGGGCAATGAGCAAAGGAATCTCTGAGGAAGTGACAATTGAGGTAAGATCAGAAGGAAGAATATGTTTTACAAATGGGGAAGGAAGGTGAGAGCATTCCAGGCAGAGCGTCATGTGTATAGAACCAATGGTAGGAGGGAGCATGGCAAGATCAAGGGGCTGAAAGAAAGCCAGTGTTGTTACAGCAGAGACAGAGAGATAGAGTATGGGGCAAAATGAGCTGGAAATATGGGATAAGGTGATTTCTTTGTGGATCATGTTAAAAAATGTGTTTTATGTTAAGAGCAATGGAGGAAAACATTGGCTTGTCATAAACAGGAAGGTGACCTCGTCAGATTTTTGTTTCAAAAAATTCCAGCTGTGAAGTGGAAAGAAGGCATCCCGTGAGATCAGGGGACAATCAGGGTAGGAATAGTTGAAAAGCAAGCTGGAAGAATAATTTAGTCAGAGCAGGTGTGAGGGTTAATAATTGTGGTGGTAGACTAGTTATGTGTGGTGAAAGCTGTCTTTTTTTTTTAATGCACTTATTTTTCCATTAAAAAAGAAAGTCTTGAGAGACAAGTAATCAAATGAACTCCGAATGAAACAGTGAACTAGCACAGAAGACCCAAATCAGTGATTTTTTAAATCTCTTTTTCTTACCTACTCATGAATGGGCCATCAAGATATTATTAAACATTTAAGGATTGCAATATTAAGAGCAATAAGGGCAAACATAATGAAAATCAAGAACTCCTATTAACTATACAGTTATATTCGTGGGAGGGGTTATCTTTTGGAAATCATGGGTGGAATGCTTAGATTACATACCCTTTATGCTTATCTCAAGAGGAGGAGATGGAGGTGGGGAAAGATAAATTTGACTTGAGAGGAGAGAGAGAAAGTATTGCAACTTTTGGACCAAAATTTGGGTGGTAGAATCATTTTTTACATGTAAAACTATATTTCCTCTCTCAAAAGAAAATTGGTAACTTCTCTGATATGATTGTAAACATGCCCCTGAAACATATTGAAATTACTCTTAAAAAAATAAAACCACATATTTAACATAATAGAATTTAAAATTGAAAACAAAAATCATGATGTATTTATATTTTCTACACCTACAATATCTTTTATCTAACCAACCTCAAGACTTAAACTAATTTTAACTAATACATTGCTCTGAGAAAGCTCTGGCCGTATATTGCCTCACTTCCAGTGTGGAGGACAACACCGCATGGGTACAGAGTGAATTGTTCTTCTGTTACAAAGTAAGCATGCGGTAAGTGCTAAGGCCACCTGAGGCAGAATGAAGGGAAAGTAGGGAAACTCTTGACTAGGTGTACACATATTTCCAATCATCACCAGAAGACCAGGAAGTCTGCTGTCCTGCCCTTTGTTTTTCTCTGTAAATGTTCTCTTTGCTAAGTTATGACACCCTAGCATTTCTCCCTTTAAAATGAAGCTGTAAATGTCACTTTAGCAGTTCACAAGAGAGGAGAAATGCCCCGGATGAAAAGCCAGACCAAAGTAAGCGGGTTTGAGCTCCAGAGCTGAGGGTCTGCCCAAGCTAATCTCCCCGACTTTCACCCAAGCCTGTGGGATGTCTGCTTAGGGTGTGTGCGGAACGCTGAATAGTTAGAGCAGACTCAAGTGTCATCCGGGCTCCGAGTGCAGAGTCCATTATACATGGTGTCAGACAGTTTTGACAAATGCACCGACACAATCAAACCTTTTATCAATTTAAAAGTAACCTTGTCACAGTAATCTGTCAAACTGTTCAGATACAACTAAAGGAAAACAAGTCATCATGCACTCCAGAGTAACGGAGTAAATAAGAAAAATGTGACTGGAAATTTCTTTTAGTTCTTTCCTACTGTGTCAACGAAGATTTAAAAGTTCCCTCTAATAAGACCCAAGGAAATTTATTAGTAGCTTTCTGCTGAAAGTCAGACTCAAATTACACACGGCTGCTTTTGAGGTGTCATAAATCTGTATGGAGGCAGATGTGAATAGGAAGTGAATTTGAGGATCTCTGAACCCTCCTTTGTGTAATTTAAATGAGACAGTGCCTTTGTGGTCCAAACTAGATGTCTGAATTCATTGAGTCAGCATAGATCTGATACTTGATTACATGTATTAATTCAGATTTATGTACAATTATATTTGCCAACTATGAATTATAAGCCGGATATAGTATTTGGCTTGTAATTAATTGATAATTATCATTAATAATGAATCATTATGTTTATATATATTAGCAGCATTTATTGTGTATTATGTAACACATAGTCTAAGTTTTTATATTACCTCATTTAATGCTCAAAATGGCCTTATGGGGGCACCCATGGTGGCTCAGTCGGTTAAGCATCTGACTCTTGGTTTTGGCTCAGGTCATGATCTCATGGTTTGTGAGATTGAGCCCCATGTCTGCCATTGCACTTGCTTGAGATTCTCTCCCTCTCCCACCCCCCCCACCTCGTGCTCAGGCACATGCGTGCCTATACTCTTTCTCTCTCAAATAAATAAATAGATCTTTTTAAAAACAACCTAGTGAAGTGGAAACAATAATTACTGAGTAATAGTTGAATAAACTGAGGCTCAGAAAGGTTAGGGGCCTTGTTGTCCAAGTTTATGCAGCCACCCGCATTCAAAACCAGCTTGGACTTCAAAGCTCTTATTTGTAACCACTAAAGCATTCATTTAATGAGAATGAGGGTGGCATAAGTTACATGAGTTCTCATATCCATGGACGCCTATGACAATCCCTTGAGGAAATTTAAAAAATATTAATGTCTGAATCTCACCCCCAGAGATTCTGATTTAACGTATGAGGGGTCTGCTTAGATACTAAGATTTGTCAAAGTCAGCTCAGGTAATTCTATTATGTAGCAAAGTTTGGGAATCCCTGGAGTGAATTATGCTCATGCTAATCGAAAAATATAATTTAATCTTCTGTTTTAACTTCTTTACTCTGACTTGCATAGAATCTAGCAACTTCTTAGGGGCTACAAGTTTGTTTTCAATTAACCAGAAGACTTAAAAATAAATTTTATTAAGATAATTTTGGGGTGAATTGGATTTTCCAATTTAAAAATGGGATTTTTAGATTTAGGCATGGAAAATCAAGCCCTGAAACAGGGCTCTAAAAGCACTTTAAAGAATGTCCTTGGAAGGATCCCACTTTCCTTCTTCACACAATTTTTATTAAGTCAAACATTTCTTTAACATTCCAGTTTTAATAACATTTGCATTTAATTAATTATTGAGCAAGGAACTCTTCCTATTTTGACTGTTATTAAACTTCTATATATTTACATTTTTCTTGCTGACTATAGTCTAGTGAACATATTTAGTAAATGATAAAAAAGTAATCCTCCAGCACTTGGGGGGCATCCTGGAAATTATTGTCCTGATTCATTGACCATTCTTTTGTTATTGTTTTTATTACTCAGGATGAAGAATATTCTGTTGAATGTCCATGATTTTTCCAAAATCTATTTATTTGAATTGCTGATACCTAATACTTCTTCCTAGAAACAGAGAAGAGAAAAATAAAAACAAAACTGTTGAGAGCACAAGTTAACATAGGTTACTGTGTTGGTAGACACACAAAAAAGCTGGGGGTGGGGAAGAGTGTGATCAACTCTCTCTGGATGTGCCAACTAATGGCCTGGAACTCTGGGAGAAGTAGAATTCCAGGCAGGTATCTTGCTGAGTTCCTGAAATTATGAGGAACTTGAGGTTCAAGGGCAGGACTCTTTGCAAGCTCAGAGGGCATCTTGGTTTTTGGTTTTCCCAGTGATATTCTAATTGCCAAATACAGTTGACTTTTTTAGTCCTTATCTTATTTGATCTCTGTGTTACTTAACTCTGTTTACTTCTCTTTTATTCTCAAAATGTCCTTCCTGGGCTATCATATTCTTTCTTGGGTTTCCTCTTACCTTTTGGAGATTCTTCTTTCCAACTTCTCTTTATCTGCCTTCCTCTTGAATATTTTGCTGTCTTCCAGAGTTTGGACCTCCTCCGTTCCTGCTTCACAAAGTCTACTTAAATAACCTCAGCTGTTCTGATGATTATTAAATCTACATCTCCAGCCCATGGAGTCTTCTCTTAGTCCTAGATCCTATCTCATTATCACTGAAAGATTCCAAATTTGTATCCCAAGAGCTATCAAACTCATTGTCCAAAAAAGGATTATTCTTAGACTTGTTCCTTCTTCAGTGTTCTCTTTCTCTGTAAATGGCACCACCATCCACCCAGTCATTCAGATTAAATACAAAAACAAACAAACAAACAAACCCTTGGAGTCACTTCTTTCGCCAGCCAAGAAATAGTTGCCAAAGTACATAGATTTCAATTGCTTGGTATTTATGATACCCAACATCTCCTCTGCTTCACTACTGCCATTGTTTATTTACTCATTTATTCAGAGGTATTTATTGAATGTCATCTATGTGCCAAGCACTCCAGATACCTTAAGGACTGGTTAAGTCTTGGCATAGAGCTTACACTCTCATGGAGAGACATAATACACCAATAAATGAATAGTTTAAGAAAACATCAGAATGTGCCATGAAAAGAAGGTTGAAATACCATGAAAAGGAGGTTGTAAGTAATGACTGGCAGGTTATTATAGACTGGGTGACCTCTTCGAGATGAGCTCTCAATTTCAAGAAGGAACCAGGCATATGATATTCAGAAGGAAGGGCATCACAGGCAGATGTAAGCTTGTACAAAAGTCCGAAGGTGGAAATGAGCTTGGTGTATTCAAGGAATATAAAGGACAGAATAGCAAAAGAACAGTGAGTAAGGGGAGGTAGAGATAGTAAGAGATGAAGCAAAAAATGTGCGCCAGGGCCAAATCAGGAAGGTTTTGTGAGCCAGAGTATGGAGATTGGATTTTATCCTAATTTATTAATTTCATTTAGCAAAGTTATTCTGGCTACTCTGTAAAGAATGGATTTTAGGGACATATGAGAGAAGAGGCATGCAAATGAGCAAGGAGGTCATTGTGGAGGTCCAAGCAGGAAACTGTGATGGCTTGGAATAGAATCATAGTGGTGGAGGAGATTAGGTATGATGGTTTTGGGATATATTTTGGAGATGGTTTTGATGGAAGTTACTAATGATAGACATTACTGATATGGCAGGGTAGTTAGAGAAAGAGAAATTAGGAATAATTCCTAATAATTCCTCAGTTTTGGCCTTAGCATCTTGAAAAAGTACAGGGCCATTTCATACAATGGGGAGGATTGTGGAAGGAACGATTTGGGGTGGATAGAAATCATGAGTTCTCCTCAGTCTTGTTTATTTTGAGATCCTATTAGACATCAAAAATGAGATACCAGTTGGCAGTTTGATATATGACTAGTTTCCAAAGCAGAGGTTAAAGTAAAAAATATAGACTGGGAGTCATAAGCCTTATAGGTGGCCTTAAAACATATACCAATGTTAACAATATAGTGCCTAATATGTGCTGAACATTATTCTAAGTAGTTTACTTATTACACATGTTATCTCGTTTATACCTCTTGGGCAACCCCCATTTTATAGGTGAGGTGAGAAACCAATGACATGAAGAACTTAAGTGACTTCCCCAGTGTTATACAGCTGGTAGTTGGCAAGTCCAGGGTTTAAATTAAGGAGTTTGGTTTAATAGTTCTCCTCTTAAACATGATTAATATACAGGGTATGTACACAGCAAGAGAAGTGGTCTCACAACTCAACGTTCTAAGATTCTGAGAAGGACAGAAGCCAAGAAAAGAGTTTAAAAAGGAACAAACAACAAGACTGAGGAAAACCAGGAAAGCAGGAGAGTGGGGGGAATAGAAGCCAGGGGAAGAAAGTATCTCAAGAAGGTGGAAGAATCAAGGATCTTGATTACATACTATTGAGAAGTTAAAAAATATGCTAACAGAGAAATGACATTGGGTTTGGCAACATCAAGGTCATTGGCAAGCTTGACCAGGGCAGGCTTTGTGGGGGAGTGAAAACTGAAATCTATTTGGTGGGCCTTTCTTCAGGGTCATTACCTGACAATCCTTCCAAGTACAAATGCCTGTCTGTCCTTTGTGCCCAAACCATACCTAAATAGTCTTTCCTAACACTATATTTCACTGATCTTCTGGTTTATTCTCTCTGTCTCTCTGTCTCTAACTCTCTTTCTCTCTCTCCCTCCCATTTTCCTTAACTACAAGCTTTTTGAGTACATTTATCTTTTGTACCCTCAGTGCCTAGCACAGTTCCAGATATTTAAGTGGAAATGATAAATATTTAGTAACAGAAGAAATCCTGAATTCATCAGTAATATAAAAATGACTATATTGGACTTATATCATGAAACTTGTTCTGGGGTAGACTTTAAGTTCAAAGGGGGAGACATAGGAAGCAGGGTTTCCCTCAGACCCTGCATTCCAGGGTGAAAAGAAGAAAGGTTTCGAATTACAAGCTCTTTTATTGCCTGGTTCCCAAGGAGAGTTTTGGAGGCAAGCCTCTGGATAACTTGAGTCCCATGTGTTTCAGGAACCAAATAAGGATCAATACTTTGCTTACTCACTCAATAGTGCTGCTGAGGTAGGAAATAACCATTAATTTTTGCCTCAGCCACCAGGTTTCAGCTGTCAAACAGATCACAGTGTGCCACTAACTGCTAATTCCATACCTAATGCAAAGTAATCTGGGCTCACTGAATGGCGTTTGTGGAATTTTTTTTGGCTTTGGAGTCTTTCTGCAGATTTCTCTTTGCAAACAATGACTTTTGGGGGCACAAAATTGGAGACTCTTGAAAAAACACACAAAGCATATCTGTATATTTGTCACATTTCAGAAATGACAGCTTGTAGTCTGAAAATTGGCAAGAGTATGATCTCTATATGCAATTTAACCATAATTTAATCATATGATTGCAAATAAGTAATCGTCACAATTTATTCTTAGAAAGAAAATTTGAAAAAAACCTTTCTGCTCTACTTTTCAATCTGTTCTCATATTCATCATATCTCTAACACTGGGTGTCTCCTGACAAACGAGTATCTCACACAATAAACATGCCCCTAAAATTTTTCTAAGTAGATTTGTTGTTTTAGTTTTTCAATAAACATTATTGAGAAGTAACACTAAATACATTAATGTCAAGTGTAGTGTTTGATGACTTTATGTAGTAACCATGACAATCAAAATGTAAAATATTTTCATCATCCCAAAAGCTTTATAAAATACGATCGTATGCTACGAAATTCACGATTTGAAATCACCCTACTTAAGAAGGCAAGGAGGCAGCATCATACATGAAAGTAACAGAGAATTTTGAGTCAGTGGTGGGTTCTAGTTAATCTCTTACTAGTTGTGAAATTGTGGGTCAAGTCATTTAGCCCATCTGAACCTATGAGTGACTGATACATATTGAACTCTTAATAAAAGGTAGTTATTATTATTAATTTATACAGTGGAAAAAAATCCTTACTGTCATTCACATATACATGTATAAGGACTAAATTTGTATAAGGACTAAATTAAGTGGGGCTCACCCATAATTTTAGAGTCTATGTTCAAACAAAGCACATATTTTAGTTTTTATATTATTCCTGTCTTATTTGTCTCAATGTAACAGTGAATCCTTGTATTATCTTATGATAGTTTGTGTTATCATTGCTATTCATTGTTTAGTGATGCATTTATCCTATAAAAATTCACATCAGGATAAATATACACCATTTAGGCTCTATGTAAAGGGGAAAATTAAAATATAGTTCAAAACAAATTTTAAAACACTTAGAGTTTTAGTGCATAAAATATGGCCTAATGATATGCTTTAAAAAATAAAATGGAAGCTTTCAAATCAAATTGATGCCAAGCATTTTAGCTCTTGAGTATAATAAAGTGGTTTAAAACATATTTGACAGTTGCTATCAATGTGAATATATTAATGGTATTCTGATATCATTTAGACTTTATTGCTGAATCAACAAGTTGCGTTTGGCTTAGCTTGAATCAGTTCTTATCAACTAAATTTTCTTACAAAGTATATATTTAAAAAGTATTTCCTCAGTTCTTCCATTAAACAAATTTTAGATACTCTTTTTTTGTTTATTAGAAACCTCTGTTTATTTAAATATCTACACTAAATTTCAAATCAGGGAGACATATGCTTAAATAATAACAGTTACTGAAACATTATTTTCATAAATATTCTTTCCTGTCAAACTTGATGTAGGTTGACTTCTTTCTCAGAAAATACAGAAAACCTGTTATTTTGGTTCTCTGTATATGTAGCCTTGTCCTTTTTATATCATAATGAGGACCACTCAGGGTTCAACTCTCAAATCTGTTATTTATTAGTTATGTGTCTTTGGACAAGTTACACTATTCCTCTGTTCCTCAGTTTCTCTTTCTGTAGAATGGACATAACAATGATAACCTCCCTTTCAGGGTTGCTAAGAAAATTGAGTGAGTTAAAACCCAGAAAGCATTAAAATAAAGCCTGATATGGAATAAGCACCCAGTGAGTACTATGCATGTGAGAACTTTTCCCAATATAAACTGATATTAATTTGCTCCCAATGTGGACATTCTTTGTGAAGCTGGTGGTCATTTTGCTCAAACGATTTCTAGCTCTGTACTAAAATTTTGTATATCAAACATACTATCCCAAGCCCCCCCACCCCAACCCCCCAAACATACACTCCCAGTTCTGGTGTTCTTGTGATTCCTTTTAGACTTTATCTATGTAAACACAATTGTCTGCATTACCCAGGACCCAGACCTTGGCTGTTGGTAATTGCTGCCCTCTACACAAGAGTTTTCAAAGGCATTGAGCCTGACATTGATTCGTTACCTGAAGAATTGAGCCTTGCTGATTCTTGCACAGGAATCTTGGGAAAGCAACCAAGTTTAAGATAAAGAGCTCACCTGTTTCACCGATTCATGCTTCGGCATTACAGAGCGAGCCAGAGGCGTGATCTATAGATGATCTGCATGTCTCAACATAGAACCATGCCACAGACACACAGTGAACTCTGTGATTGCTATAATTACCTGCATGCTTTATTGGATAAAGTGTCCTTATGATACTTTCAGGACCACAAACCAGACAAAGGCTGTAAGCAGTTCAAGTAAGAACTAGAAATGAGGTTATCGGAGAACAGTAAAAGGCTTCCCCAATTTCAAAATTTAAAAGGGGTGTCATCTTGCACTAATAATGAATGACACGTCTGAGAGAGGGAAAGGAGGCATATTTCCTGGGAATGCTTTCATGTCAGGATCGTTTTGTCTGAGTGGAAACTGATTTGCTGTGGGCCTTTACATAAACAGTCAGTTCTTGGTTCTCTGCCTCCGTATGTGACTCTGTTTTCTCTAACTCTAAAGTGAAAGCGTCATATTTATTAGGTTACAACTTCACGCTAATTCTGTGGAAGAGGAATGCGTTCACATTCATGGAATATTTGAATTCCAGTGAAAAGAGCAACAATTATAGTGAAAGTGGACATTTTCATGAGTGTTCTGTCCCAGATATTGTTGTAAGCATTTGTCAGGTAGAGTGACCAGCTGTCTGTGGCTTGTCCAGGACTTTCCCAGTTTTAGCAAGGAAGTCCCACATTCTGGGAACCCCTCCATTTTAAGCAAAACAAAATGCGCTGTATAGGTATTTCATTTAATGATCAACCCCTTCCATTTCCAACGAGCTACTGTTATTCTCTTCTGCAGCAAAGACGACTAAAGCGCAGAGAGGTAAGGCCATTTGACGCTTTGTGTAACTACTGACATATCCTACAAGTGGCTGAACGGGATCTCGGATCCAGGCAGCAGAGCCTACTTTCTCCCTCTTTACTTGGTTCACTAGTGGAATAAACACATGCGTTGTAGAACCAGACCCTTCTTATCAAAACTTGGCCTAGAACTTGGGTACCTCAGTCCCTGTGGATGTAGAGAGTGGGGAGAAATTACTTCCACGCCATTCCTTGGTGACACCAAACCATATTGCGAACTCCAGTCTCAGAAGCGCCTGTCAGTGGGCATGAAAGAATGACTTTCTGGGCCACTACAGACAAATTAATTAATGACTTAGAAACTTCTGCCAAAAAACATACCTGTAACGTTCAACTGGTGTAGCACTTTGCCTAATAGCTACTTCAGCCATGTTGAGTGTCTAGTTTGGAGGGAAGGTGTTAATGACCTTTCTCCCTTTTTAAAGAAAGCATGAAAAACTCTTCAGACGAATTATGATAAAATGTCTGAGAGCATGAAATTGTGTTTTAGATGGAGGTCACTATTTCCTGATTATCCGTGTGATATAAACACCCTTTGATATAGTTTTATCCCTCCCATCGCTCTGTGTAAGTGCCAAACGTTCCAAGTAGAATCATATAATTCCCAGACTTAGAGATGTAGAAAAGTAGTCACATCACAAAAAAGGAGGATGGTCTACAAGGTATTACCAACTTTTAATTTTATTAAGCAATGAATGATACTAAACAAAATGCCTACTCCCTATTATTTACTAGCACATAGATCTATCAGCGTAAATTTACTACCACTAGCACATTTTTTTTTTCAAAAGATCATTTTAATACTAAAAGGGCCGTCATCTTAGTGTAAGGCAAGAAAGTTAAACTTTGGGGCGCCTGGGTAGCTCAGTTAGCTAAGCGTCTGCCTTCGTTCGGCTCAGGTCATGATCTCGGGGTCCTGGGATCAAGCCCTGCATCGGGCTCCCTGCTCAGCGGGGAGCCTGCTTCTCCCTCTCCCCCTACTGCTTCCCTGGCTTGTGCTCTCCCTTTCTCTCTCTCTGTCTCTCTCTCATATAAATAAAATCTTAAAGAAAAAAGAAAGTAAACTTTATCTCAACACAGCTCAAAAATAGGTGTTTTATGGATCACACGCTCTTGTTTTTTGGTACCAGTGTGTCAGTTTGAGATGCTGCAGTCAGTGCAAGACTATGTAGGACTCGGGTTTCCTACTCGCCCAGTTTCGTTTTTACCACAGTCATCGTAGAATTCCAGTTTCACATCCCTGTGTTGACAGAAATGCTAGCAGCATAGTTCATGTTATTTCACTCATGCGAGAGTTTTCTGGGCAAAATGAGAGAAGCTGAGGAACTCCAACCCCCAAGGTAGGACCAAGAAGGAAACCAGCTGTAGCAAGCTTAGTGTCTGCCTAGAATGCCCAAGGCAGGGGATTCTCAGCTCAGGGGTGCTTACCCCCTACTCCGAGCTCCCAGCTGGCCAGTAAGGAATGGTTGGCAGTGCATTTGAAAGGCATACATTTATTTGGTCCAGGTAAACATTGCTAAGAATTGGGAAGTCTCTTCGTAGCTCTGTCACTAAAGATCTCCATGGTGTGACAAGTCCCTTTATCTTCCTGAGCCTCGGTTGCTTCTCTGGCTTTAAGACCTTCCAGACTCCTTCTGTTACAAAACATACAACTGTTTGATTTTCATTTTTCTGAGAGCCCTGCTTTCTGCTAATGAACACTATGTGCCAAAGCGTTTATTGGTCTTTACTGAGTAAGTAGATTTGTCTCTTCAAGTATGACATTCAATTTTACCTGGATTTTAGTGACAGTCGTTTCACCTAAATTCAAAATCCTACATTGCCTTTGTGCAAAGAACCACTTTGTGTGAACACGAATTATTAAAACAGTGAATTGCTGCAAATATATTACTCATCTTTTGTTCCTGATGCCTCATTCATAGAGGTATTTTAGAACCTGATGAGAGATAGACACTCTGTGCCTAAACCGTGGTGACAAATAGAAAACAAACACAAAAAAATCTAATAAAGAAGGGATAAGGAAAACATGTACTAATATACCAAAATATACCAAAAATAGTGGGCAAATTGGAAATGTGGCTAGTTTTCCAAAGCAAGTCCTATGGCTAGTAGACATCACCATATGCCACACACACAGACACACAGACATACACACACACACACACACACACACACACACACACACTGTGTCTATATGCTTATTAACACTTTTATATTGGGAGACTGTAATTTTCTTGAGAGTGTGAATGGTGTCTTCTTCACCATTGTTTCCCCAACATTTAGCTCGATGCCTGGCACATGTCAGGTGCTCAGTAAGAATTTGTGGCATGAATTGTTAAGTGTTGGAACAAATTTCCAGAGGTCCTATGGATACTTCTTACATCTTAAACTGTTATACTTTTCACCCCTTAAGACAGAATGGGAAGAAACTGCATCCTATAGAAATCAAACTTCAGAATAACTAATTTGTATTAATACCCCTTTGAATATTAAAACTGTAAGACCAACCTTTTGATAACTGCAAAATGCTGAGCCAAACAGTTGGAGAGGCGTAGATGGTGAAGAAAGTGAAACAAGAAAGAAATTCTTATAGCACATTGTCTTAGGTACTTTCAAAAATCAGTGTCAGCTCTCCTCTTTGGGCTTTAAAAACAAAACAAACGAAAAGCCAAAAAACAAAAAAGCAAAGCAGTAAAGGACATCAGAGAAGAGTGAACAGACAACAGACTAGTCATGTTGTTGTAGCACATCCTACATGAATGGTGTGACCAAAACCTGGTGTAACTCACAAGTGCAATAGTACAATTTGCTTGATTGTCTTTGTTTACCCTGAGAAAGGAAAAAATAAAACAAAATCCTATAACTGCATAGTGAGTGCTATGAGAGATATTTGGGGCCAACAAAGACCAATTGGACCATGAGCTTGTCAGAGGAGATATTTTCTGTATCCATGTGTGTTTATGTTTACGGGATGTCAAATTGTACATTTATACATGGCATCAGACAGACACATGGATTTTCCTCTGTAAGGTGCTGATAGCTCATAACTGTGATATACACAATATTTATCATTTATCTCCCTAATGGGAAGTGTCCCTCCTAGTTGAATTTCAACTTATTTACCTCTCTGTTGTATATCTCATGGACCTCGGGGGTATGTGGATCAGTCCTAAACAGACAAAGCATAGATGTGCTTTCTTGCAATCTGGACCAATAGAAGGAAAATAACATTAGATAGGCTAGAGGCTTATTAGCTGCCTCCTATTTTTAGAGCCCTTGACATGGCTCTAATTATGGACATCGTCATACCGTTTACTCTGGGCTCTAGAATGAACAATTTCTATAAAATCTATACCAAAGATCAGATTTCTTAAAACAACTGGAGAAAGGTAGCTCTGTGATTCCAAATGTCGACATGATGAACAATTAAGTTTTTCTGACACGGAGAGTGCCCATCAGCCAGTATTAGTAACACGATGGATGAGTAAACTTCGAGTGTTGTTGCATATATTTTGTGCAAAATTTGAAGTCAGTCCAGGAGAGCTGGAGAGAAGAAACAGTTTCAGCTATTGAGCCAAAAGAATTAGTCATTATTTATGTCCCACCAAATCACTTGACATTTGTTTGCTTGATTTTCCAATGAGGATCTAGATTATAGTTTACAAAAACAGGTAGTAAACATGCAGTGAAGTGGAGAGAAAAATATATCGGCCCTTCTTGAGTGAGTACTTCAAATCAAGTATTTTATATTAAACAGAAGAAATCTAACAGTAAAGCTGGGTTCTTGCAAGGTTCTAAGGACCTGCCAAAATGTATGCAAAATTTTGAAAGTGTGCTTGAATGCACATTTTTTTTTTTCTGGGAGAAGTTTACATGGCGTGAAAATGTTTTTAAACATTGGTACAGGCTCACCTTGTTTTATTGTGCTTCGCAGATGTTGTGTTTTTTGCAACTTGCAGGTTTGTGACAATCCTGCATCAAGCAAGTCTATCAGCATCATTTTTCCAACAGCATTTGCTCGCTTTGTGTCTGTGTGTCACATTTTGGTAATTCTTGAAATATTTCAAACTCTTTCATTATTATATTTGTTTGGCAATCTGTGATCCTTTTCTTTAAAGATTTTATTTATTTGTTTGTTTGTTTATTTATTTATTTATTTATTTGAGAGCAAGAGTGAGAGAGCGAGAGAGAGAGCGCAAGCACAGGGAGCAGCAGGCAGAGGGAGAAGCAGGCTCCCCGCTGAGTAGGGAGCCTGATGTGGGACTCCATCCCACGACCCTGGGATCATGACCTGAGCCCAAGGCAGATGCTGACTGAGTCACACAGGTGTCCCTGGCGATCTGTGACTAATAATCTTTGATGTTATCTTTGTGATTCTTTTGGGGTGCCACAAACCACCCCCCATATAAGGCAGTGAATTTAGTGGGTAAATGTTGTATGTGTTCTGACTGCTCCACCCACCGGTCATTCCCGTATCTTTCCCTTTCCTTGAGCCTCTCCAATCCCTGAGACACAATGATATTGAAATTAGTGTAGTTAATAACCCTACAATGGCTTGCAAGTTTTCAGGTGAAAGGAAGACTCACTTGTCCCTCATTTTAAACCGAAGCTAGCAGTGATTTGGCTTCCGCTTAGTGAGGAAAGCAGGTTGAAAGCTGAGGTAGGCCTCCTGCACCAAATCATTAGCCAAGTTGTGAATGCAAAGGAAAGCTCTTGAAGGAAATTAAAAGTGCTACTCCAGTGAACACACAAATGATAAGAAAACAAAATAGCTTTTTTGCTGATTTGGAGAAGGTCTTAGTGGTCTACATAGAAGATCAAACCAGCCACAACATTTTCATTAGTCCTAAGTCTCGTCTAGAGCAAGGCCCTCACTCTCCTCAATTCTGTGAAGGCTGAGAGAGGTGAGAAAGCTGCAGAAGCAAAGTCTGAAGCTAGCAGAGGGTTATTCATGAGGTGTAAGGAAGCAAGCTGTCTCCGTTACAGAAATGTGCAAGGTGAAGCAGCGAGGGCTGGGACAGAAGCCATGGCAAGCTACCCAGGAGATCCAGATAAGATCATTTGTGAAGGTGGCTGCATTAGACAATAAACTTTCAGTGTAGATGACACAGATTTCTTTCGGAAACAGGTGCCATCTAGGACTTTTGTAGCTGGAGAGGAGTAGTCAATGACTAGCTTCAAAGTTTCAAAGGACAGACCGACTCCCTTAGGGGCTAATGGGTGACTTTAAGTTAAAACCAGTGCTCACTGACCATTGTGAAAATCCTAGTGCCTTTAAGAATGATGCTAGATCTACGTTGCCTGCAAATGGAACAACAAAGCCTGTTTACAACATGGTTTGCTGAATATTTTAAGCCTACTGTTGAAACCTATTGCTCAGAAAAAAAATAATAATAATAATTCCTTTCCAAATAGTACCTCTCATTGACAATTCATAGGTCGCCAAAGAGCTCTAATGAAGGTGTTCAGTGAGATAATGTTTAAATGCCATGGGATGCCTAGCTGACACAGTCCGTTGGATGTTCAACTCTTGGTTTCAGCTCAGTCATGATTTTGGGGTCATGGGATTGAGTCCTGTGTTGGGTCCACACTCAGCATGGAGTCTGCTTAGAATTTCTCTCTTCCCCTCCCTTTTCCCCTCTCCCCCTTCTCTCTTTTCCCCTCTAAAACAAACAAATAAATCTTAAAAAAAAAAAAAAGCCTGCTAACATGACATCTATTCTGCAGCTGGTGGATCAAGGATTAATTTTGACATTCGAATCTTATTATTTAAGCAATACATTTCCTAAGACAATAGGTGCCATAGATAGCGATTCCTCTGATGGATCTGGGCACAGTAAATTGAAAACCTTCTGGAAAGGATTCACTGTTCTCAATGTCATTAAGAACATTTGTGATTCACGGGAAGAGGTAAAAATATCAGTATTAAGAGTTTGGAAGAAATTGATTCTAACCCTCATGGTGATTTTGAGGGTTCAAGACTTCAGTGGAGGAAGTGCCTGCAGATGTGGTGGAAAGTCCAGAGAACTGGAATTAGAAGTAGAGCCTGAAGATGGGACGAGTGGCTCCGATTCTCATGATAAAACTTGAGTGGATGAGGGGTTGCTTCTTCTAAAGGAACAAAGAAAGTGGTTTCTTTCTTTTTTTTTTATTTAAAGATTTTATTTATTTATTTGACAGAGAGAGAGAGACAGCCAGCGAGAGAGGGGACACAGGCAGGGAGAGAGAGAGGAAGAAGCAGGCTCCCAATGGGGCAGGGAGCCTGATGCGGGGCTCAATCCCAGGACTCCGGGATCACGCCCTGAGCCGAAGGCAGATGCTTAACGACTGAGCCGCCCAGGCGCCCCCCGAGAAAGTGGTTTCTTGAGATGGAATCTACTGATGAAGATGCTGGGAAGATTGTTGAAATGACAACAAAGGATTTAGAATAGTACGGAAATTTAGTTGACAAAGCAGCAGCATCGTTTAAGACCAATGACTCCAGTTTTGAAAGAAGTTCTACTGTGGGTGAAATGTGATCAAACAGCACCATGTGCTACAGAAAAATTGTTCATGAGAGGAAGGGTCAGCTGTTGCAGCAAACTTCATTGTTGCCTTGTTTTAAGAAATTGCCACAGCCACCCCAACCTTCAGTAACTGCCCCCCTGCTCAGTCTGCAGCCATCAACAACCCTCCACCAGCAAAAAGATTATGACTGGCTAAAAGCTCAGTTGATGAGTAGCATTTTTTAGCAATCAAGTATTTTTTGCTTAAGGTATATACGTTGTTGTTTAGACATCATGCTATCGCACACTTAATACACTACAGTATGGTATACACATAACTTTATATGCCCTGGGAAACCAAAAACTCCACTTGACTCACTTTATTGTGATATTCACTTTATTGCAGTGGTCTGGGACCAAAACTGCAATGTCTCCAAGGTATGCCTGTATACATTTTAAAGGATTCCTGGATATACAGCAACTCAATACATATAATTCTGCTATTAATATGTTTATAAATGGGAGGGAAAATCTACATATTCATGGAGTTTACACTGAAAGCTCTTTGAATCCCTACTGCTTCTCTTGCTCACTAAGACAGAAGCCTCAGGGATGAGGGCAGCTGTTTCAGGGACACCACATTTACCTAACGGCAAATGTTTTGCTTTGAACCCATTTAGAAGAGAAGTTTTCGTATGTAGCATTTGCTTTTCAGCTATTTTCTCTGGAATGCTATTACTCCACTCCGGCAAGGAAAACTCAGACGGAAGTCTTCCACAGGAAGTAGATACCATTGGAATGGATTTTGGGCAGGGAAGTGCTCTGTGTCTCTGGGTTGGCACAGCCTGGTGAAAACTGTTGAACTGTAGCATTTCCGTCTTGGTGCCAGCTCCATGGCTGGATGCCAAGATTGCTATTTGGCAACAAGCAGCCAGACAAGCAGCTGGTTATTGCAGTGAAATTGAGCAGCGTGCCCAGGGCCATGACTCTGGTGCCAAACCTGGTGCCAGATCCTCCAACCCAGTTAGCAACTGAACCCTTGAGGCTCTTCCTGGCTCTGTTCCCTTCTCGCCTCGTGATGGGCTTTGCCCTGGCAAGGGTGGTCTCCAGCAGGTTGCGCTGCCTGGGTCCTGAGCTATGGCGTCTGGCTGGAGTAGGATGCTTCTAGACCACCTAAAGCTGAAAGAACACTTGGCAGCTGTGGCTGTCTCAGTGGGGGCACTGGCCAGAGCATGCTTTCACTGGACGCTGGCTGGAAGAGAGCAGAATCAATGGGAGCTACTGGCATTCCACTCAAGCCAGGGGCAAAGAAGTGACAGCCTCCTGGCATCTGCCTTTGGCCCTGCTGGCATCTATTTTGTGCTGCCCTTTGTGAAAACTGGTAAGACTGAGGGGCCTGGTGAGCAAACTTGTCAAGAGGAAACAGGGCGGGCGGGCATTGTGGGGAGGTGAGAGGGAAGAGAAACTGGCCCAGGAGATACAGCCATAATCAACGATTGTAACGACGTTAGCAATGGGTGAGCAGGGTCTTACTGAATATTCTCTGTGTTTCCAAAGTGGAAAAAAAATCCCTTCCTTAGGCTTTTTAACTCTCTTCTTCTGCCAGAACTTCTGGACCTTGAGAGTAGTTTGATGTTAAGCTATTGGACAGGAGAGAGCACAGCTTTTCAAGAGGCCCCGTCTCCCTGTAGGTGTTCTCCTCCTGGGGTCTGGCACCATCTGCAAGTTTGCTACAGATGCTGCTGAATTTAAACTGAGTTAGCAGGAGTTGGGCACAGCATTATTTGGAAAGCACTCATCCTTCTTCTTTTGTTGCGGTGGGAGTGGGGAGAAGGGACTCTGGCAAGATCATTTCCCACTGTTCTCTAACACACACCAGAATGCAGTTTTCAGCACTGTGCCCTCCATGTTGATTCCCTGGAACGTGGAGAGCTATTCAGAATGGTTCAAAACGAAGTCTGACAATTTGAACATAGCCATCGGGTAATTCTCAGCGTCTTTCAAAGGATGTCTGTAATTTCTCCCGGGGAAAGTTGAAGTATACTACAATGGTGGATCTATTAAAAATATTGGCACAGAGGAACAAGGACTCCATTGTGTTTAATTGCTGGGATTCCCGCCTTACCACAGAGGACAAGTACCAACAGGATACTTTCTATGAAACTTGTCTTTTATTCCTAATATTTGATCACTTTTAGGAATAAGGCATATGAGGCATATGTCTATCACTTAATGTAGATGAAGTAATTAGAATAGGACACTGTTCCAATGTTATACTGAAACTATATAATTTTTTTTCTCTCTTTTTAAAATGTTTTATTTATTTGTCAGAGAGAGAGAGAGAGCACAAGAAGGAGGAGTGGCAGGCAGAAGGAGAAGCAGGCTCCCCACTGAGGAAGGAGCCCAATGCGGGACTTGATCCCAAGGACCCTGGGATCATGACCTGAGCCAAAGGCAGACACTTAACCGACTGAGCCACCCAGGCGTCCCCTGTGTTTGTTTTTGATCAGGCCCACTGACATTCTTTTACTTATTTGGTCTTTTATCCAAGAAAAACTTATTGTTGAAATTCACCATGCACCACAGTCCTCGGAACTGTGTGGTTCACAGACAAAGCAAGCTCGTGTATATCGTATAAAGGAGAAATCTGTTACTAGTTTAACTAATAAATATTTCACTCAAAAATAACTTCATAATAGTAGATAGAATTGCATTTCTTATTTAGAGACCCATTTCAGTTGTCAAAATAGCACATTGGCATCTGGCGTTTCTGTTCACGAGGTCATAGTTGGATAACTTGTGTTTGAGCTTCATTCACTCCATCGCCTTCCTAACCTATCTGCTCAGCCCCCACTCATCCCTAAGAAACTGGCTCAAATACATTGCATCACGCATTCCGTATTCTTTCTCCAGTTATCACAAAATCATTTGCCACAATATGCATCTATATTCCCACTTCACCTTATTTCTATGTTGATTATCACATTTACCACCCTGTGTTCTAGTTCATGTGTACCTATTCATCTCTCCTGCTAGATTCCGAAGGGAGCATTCTGGAGGGAGAGCTGTTTCTTTTCTATATTTATATGCATTTTTAAAAATTTCAATGACGTTAAATTATACGGTGAAATGAAATTATCACCATTTACAGCAAGATTTTTTTTTGTTTCCAGATACAAAAGTTTTGTTGATTCTTTACAAATAACTTATAGTAGTTATTTCCATAAAGTCTAAATTAGCAAATATTGAACCATTGCTCCTAATAACGTTAGGTTTCTGTAAAACTCTGATCACATTTTCATCAACATATCAATACATAACCTTGGTTTATGTGTGTTTCTGTTTAAAGACACCTATTTAATATATAATGTAATTCATTAACATTGAACTCATGGCCAACAGCCCTCTAACTCATGCCTGAACAAAGGTTATGCAACACACATTCTCTCTATGAGACACTGCCAAGAATCTGGAAATAGCAAATTCAACCACCAGATCAGTAAAGAGTTGATTGTGCATATAAGAACAGTTCATGAACCGGGAGCTTTCAAATTCAAAACTGACATGAAGCTCAGAAGCATGACATTATAGGATGACTTATAAAGTGAAAATGAGGAAGTTGTTTAACCTTTACAATGATTGGTTCTTACAGTGGGGGTTTCCAGATGGCAGGGGATTGGTTGAAAGTGATTATCTTACACCAGTTTTCGGAAGATGATTTAAGTTTCTTTTATGATCGTCGAAGGCATTTACAAGAAATAACCTACGTTGCACTCATTTTCATGAAATAAGCTAGTTTTAGTTTTGCTTACATGGTTCAAATGGTTTTGTCTTCTTGGGGGATTTTCAAGCCTGGATTCCAATTTTATTTTAACAGCACATGGTAGCCTTCGTCACTTAGGAACACTAGAGAGCACTTCAGCGCTATGCTTGGGGGGTCATTGTAAACAGCAAAAAAAAAAAAAAAAAAATGAAAAATGTGATACTAAATAGACTGCCAAAAGGACACTTGTTTCTAGTATGAGAGCTGAAAGAAGAAGGCAGAGCATTGTCTTTTTCAACTTCAGCTGGAAAATGCATATCAGGCAACTCAAAATTTTCACCTCATGGCACATATCCACAAATGACCACAAAGCCACTGCCAAGAATTTATTTGGAGGTCCCAAATACTGAGTACGTACATTCACAAATACGGAATCTGTGAATGATGAGGATCGGTGATATATGTTTCACTAATATTTAATATGATAGTCGCCATTTTGTTTAGTCCAAATTGGGAGTATACTGGGGTACAGAATTAGAAAAATTAGTTTCTGTAGGATATTTTAGAAGTAGTGAGTAGGGAGTTTGTATTTAAAGTAGATTTTATTTTAAAATTAAGTGACATCCAAAACACTTCTTACTCATCTTGAGTGTTTAATTCAGAAAAGAAAAATGAGACCATTAAAAAAAATGTGTTTTCCAGAAGATCGTCCATACCCCCTGTAATTTACTCTAGTGTAGAAGTTAATGCAATATTAACTAAAAATAAAGTATTGAATGCATAAGGGCACAACCTAAGCACAAATATCTGCACAATGGATTTTCTGTAGCAGCAATGAGCTTGACTCAGAATAGAATATAGATATGCATGTATTATTGATGCTAATTCACTCTGGGGAACTTCCCTGTGCAATTTATCCAATCCACTATGTACCACTGGATATAGTGCATGCATCTTTTTATTCATTCCTATGTGGGATTACGGACAGTACCAGAAGGATGCATTCATTAAGATTCATAGGAAAGTAATGACCATTTTCACAGTAATAGATTTTTTTCTAATAGAAAAAAATGGGTATTGTACTTCCAAGACATTATTCAAGTATGTGTGCGTGCATAAGTATTTGAGAAAACTCAGAAAAAAATTTCAACTCTTGCATCTCTAAATGGATATTTTCAATTAAAGAACCAAGTGTTTGCGTGTGGAAAATTTTCTGAGAAATACATGGCAAGGCATATGTCCTGCCATAGCCCTAAAAATACAGGGGTGAAGGGAGGCATAGCACTAGAATTAAACAAGTCTATATTGGTGAAATGGATGAAGGGGGCCAAAAGGCACAAACTTCCATCTATAAAATAAGTAAATCATAAGGATGTAATATGCAGCATATTGACTATAGTTACTAATACTGTATTGCATATTTGAAACTTGCTAAGAGAGTAGATCTTAAAAGTTATTACAAAAAAAAAGAACACAAGTATATAAACAACTTTCATACAAGAGTGATAGACATAAAATAGGGCGATAAAGATGTAGTCAGAATGAGTAGATAGAAAGTATCTTAAGAGATCATTGTTTCATAATGTATAATATCTTTGCTTTATGGTGAGGCAGAAAGAAAAGAATGCACAGCATTACGAATGCGCCATCACAAGGCACACACACAGAGCCACACTGCAGCCCAGGTTCACTAGTGTGTGCAGCATATGGCATGGGGTGCCATAGAAGCAGATTTGACTCACTCAAATCCGTAACCTGGGAATCATGCTTACCTCTTTGTCTTTCTTCACCTCCATATCCGATCAGTTGCCATGCCCTGTCATGTCTACCTCCTGGATTTCTCCTCTGTTTGTCCATCCTCTGCCCTCCATCCTCCCTACTAATGCCTTCACCGGGTTCCTGCTGTCTCTTACTGAACAGGCCTCTTGATCATTCCCGGTGCCTTTAACAAAGGCTCTTCAATCTGTACTCCACATTGCAAATCCCATGACCCTGAGATCATGAGCTGAGCCAAAATCAAGTGTCGGTTGCTCAACTGACTGAGCCACCCACGTGCCCCTTAAGTTGTTTTTCAAAACATATGCATTGAGTATTGCAAATTATCCTTCTTTTTTGAGTACTTGGATGGAAAGGGGTTCCCTAGGATGAATACTTGCACCATACTCTCAAGAGAAGCCTAGCATATTCTGTAACTTTTTACAAAGAGTTAGGACCATGTCTTCTTTTATTCAATTTCCCTAAAAGTTTACTCTGCAATTAATTATCCCTATGACATCAGGAAGAGAGAGAGCCTGGGTGGTGAAGTAAATGATGTGACAGCAATCAGGAGACCTTATTGTGAGCCTGTTACCTTGGCTAAGTTATTGTGACTCTGCCAAAGAGGCTGCTGGGATGTGTAGATAGAACTCACAAGTCATATGTTCCCTCTGGTCAGTGAGTTATTCACGGCCTGTTATGTGCAGGGCATTTCCCAAGGTCCATTGATAAACACACATCATCTTTTTTTTTTTTTTAATTTTATTTATTTATTCGACAGAGATAGAGACAGCCAGTGAGAGAGGGAACACAGGCAGGGGGAGTGGAGAGGAAGAAGCAGGCTCATAGCAGAAGAGCCTGATGTGGGGCTCGATCCCAGAACGCCGGGATCACGCCCTGAGCCGAAGGCAGACGCTTAACCGCTATGCCACCCAGGCGCCCCCATCTTTTCTTCATTATCTTTAGGAAGTAAATCGACAAGGTTGGCTTGGTTGGCTTAAGCTTCACCACTATGCCTCCCCAGATGCTTGTGCAGTTTCGTAGCACACCGTTTCATGTAGTACTACTCGTGAGTATAGTACTCCTCATCAGGTGTGCCATTGGGCAGAGCTTGTCTAGAATTTGAAGACTTGATTTCTATTCTCTTTTTGTCCTACTACCAGCTAAATGATTACAGGAGCATGTGACATTCATCTAAGAAAAGTGAAGAAGAGCATTATTTGTTATCTACCTGTTTAAGATGCCATAAAGGCAAATTATATTCTTCTTATAAACTGCCCATTGCTTCCTGGGCACAGGTGCTTATCATCATGAGAGATGTTCATTCATTCAGGCTTTAACAAATTCAGCAAATTTCTACTAATTGCCAGCTATGTTTAAGCTGCTGTGATAGGTGCTGAGAATAAAAAGTGATTAGAGCAATGATCCAGGCCATGAGGACCATAGAGGTGAGTGGGGAGACAAAGGGAAGGAAATAATCACAGCGGTGTGCTAACTGCTAAGTGTACCATTTCTAACTTCAGACATTTCTGCCTTAGGTGCATTTCTGTCATGCAGACCCTTTGAGTAAGTGCAATAGAAAATTTAGATCAGAAATGTGCTAATGCGAAGCAAGAATCCAGAATTGAAAGAACCATGGAATCACAGGGTTCGAGTGGGCATTAAAACGCATTAAGTGAAAAGGATTTTCTAAAGCTTGAGTTCCATCTGAAACCCAAGTGCCAAGTAGTCCACAGGCTTAGCTTGAACATTTCTAATGAGATGAACTCACTGCCTCTTGATAGATGTCATGTCACTGTTGATCAACTCTCCTTGTTTATGAGGTCTTTTCTTGTAACAAGTCAAAATACATTTTGCTATACAGAGCAAAACTAATTCTTCTTTAGGATAACAGCCCCGCAAATGTAACAAGGTAATTGTCAGTGCCCTTGGGTCTTTTCTCCAGGCTAAGTAAAATCAATACACTATTGGTAGAAGACGGTTTACTGTCCCAAAGTCTTTTCTGACTATACAAAATAGAATAGGATTTTTCAATGTTCCAGTTACAATCAGGGGATGCTGAGATCAGTCTGGTGGGTAAGAATTAGAATAGAATAAAATACAACATGTCAGAAACATTTTACACATAGTAACCATAAGTATTGTTTCATGAAAGTTTTATTTGCAGGTGTGTGTACATGTCTGTGTATCTGTGTTTGTGTAAATACTGAATCCCAGATTAAAATTATTTCCTAATATGAATCACAATAAATAAAATGAAATACCACCAATATATCCCCACAGGAGACTTCGCATGCCTTAAATAATGTGTTGTGAATATGTGCTCAATAATCACCTGGATTACCTACCCCTTGTCCAGATTCTGATTCAGAGCATCTGGTGTGGGATAAACTACATCACAGTTTTAATATGAACTGCTTTTTTTAATAAGCCCCTGGGTTCTGCCACTGCTGATCTGTGGAGCCCACTCTGAGGTCACCACTGCCCTATGTGACACTCGACTAACTTACATAAGAGCAGAGTGAGGACCTGGGTGTCCATCTACACAGTAATTGTTTGATGATACTTAATTTAGTTAGTTATGCTTAATTTCTTTTATCATTTTAAGTCAAATTCCATACAGATAGAAAGCTTTAATAATTTCTACTCCCACCCCACGTTGGAGACAGTTGGTGAATTGGGAATAGTGCTTGAAGGGGAGGTCAGGGTTAGAGACATAAACTCTAGAAGGACTTACAGAAGCAGTGTCTGATTCCCAGGAGTTAACTCATCTATTGGTTGATCTCATCTATATTGGTTGATGAGTTAACTCATCTATATTGGTTGATCTCTGAGACCTGACCTACCTTAGTTTCTGAACACATGGTCCTTGAACTGTCCTGTCAACCAGTGAAAGACAAAACGGCAAGCTACAAAATAAAATATGTACATTTATTTGGGATTCTAGGGATTGCACCATGGGAGACACAGATTTGACTAAAATCAAAAGTGTGTTCCAGAGAGACAAAGGAGGTTAGAATTTTTATAGCAGAAAGAGGATATTTGCATATGTTTCTTAAGGAAAAGGTGATTGGTGCTGGTATAGCTACAGTTCCCTTAATCCGTAGGTGATTGCTTGCTAGGGTATTTTTAGGCAGAAAGTCCATTTATGTCCACAGAGCAGATGCCTTGACTTTTAGCTGAGTTCAGCAAAAATTCCAAGAATTTGAGATAGAAGATGTGCATAAGCCCCACCTCCTCAATGGCCTTCTGGTTCCGTTTTAAATCTCTCTCTTAACAGTGGTTATTCCATTTTATTCTCTGTGTTGTCAGTCCCTAACTCATCTGGGAGAGGACTTATCCTCAGTGGTCTCGCTTTTCTTTTATGATCTCACCATCAGTTCTAGCTAACTTCTCCAGTCTGAAGTTGATTTTCCCTAACAAAGAACCCCAATGCAAAATAGCCCAGAAATCGTGTAAAATATCTATCATTTCCAACGGACACCTGAAGTGTCAAGCAGATTTCCTGCCTTGATTTTCTCATTGTGTTGCTGTTGTTTCTCCATTAACAGTCAGTTCTCTCTTCTTCCTTTCATGGGCTGCTTATTTTATCTAGGAATTATTGGAAGGCCCCTTTTGAAAACACTTTCGTGTACAACATGCTTGTGGTTTTCTGGGACCCCCCCTACCTTCAAAAGCTGTCTCTGCCTTCAGAGAGGTATGCATCACAACACACCCACTCCTTTCTCTTTACTGTCTTCTCATCTTCCTTCCTGGAATCTAAAGCCTCACTTGGCTTTACCTTTCCAGATCTTCAGCAGCCTTCCCAAGCCTCAGTCCCTCTCTCCAGGACCCTTCTGTTATGCAGACAGTCATAGCAGTGACAATAGCAACAAAATGGCTTCCCTAGTTTCACACAATTCCAAAAGTGTTAGCAAGCTAGAATAATTGCAAAAAGAAGATTTGATACACAAGGATTTGGAAGGCATACATCTCTGTTACATTGCAACATTGTGCAAGAGGAGCTTTTGAGATACGTATATAGAAGTAGGAAGTGGTGCTCTACTCTGAGATATTTGTGGATCCTTAGTATGTGGGGTTGCAATAGCAGGACGTTTCAATATAAAACCAGAGTCTATACTTTGGAGTTCAAATCTGCCACGTATTAGTCTTGTGAAGATTGGGCAAATTAATTTTCTGAGTCTCTCTTTTTCTTGAAAATGGATAGTAATGCATGATGAGATTGGGTGACTAAAGGGCATGATAAAATATAGAGAATTACACTTAAGGAAGATTCTGTCCTAATTACCACTGTTAATCTGATTCCTGAAGTACAGCTTCATTTGTTCAGTTAAATCCTATTTCTCTACAGATCCTTTCTCAATGGTGTTTTAACAGCAACTTCAGACTGTGTGCTTCCTTTTGGGAGGGGTTGTCTTCAAACTATGCTATTTATTCATTTAATCTTGTTGTTAATTCCAACTAAAACTCTGGCTACCTTTGTGCATTTACACTATCATATATCACCTCCTAATTGGATGGCATATCCTATTCACATTTATTTCTGGTGCCCATTCATTAAGCTTTCTGGGCAGTCTAGAGCCAATTGTTGGCACTTGCCTGGCTTCAGCCATCGATCTGCTGTATCTCACTTTTCTTGATTGCTTCTTAAATGTCATTGCTGGGATAATGCCTCTTGTTCTGCTTTGCCCAATGTCACCCAGCCCTTAGAATGGATACAACACCTACTTCACCCCTGCTTCTCCTATTTTAGCAGTATCAATAAAGCTGTTTTTTGATGCTGTGCCACAATGTATAATCATAGATTGCCACCACAGCTAGGTTGTTGAGAATGATAAATCCATAAGCTACAAGGTTGGATTTTTACTGATAAGAGCTCTTGGCTTATTGCTTTTGCTTAGAAACAAACTACTTAAGAAAACTAAGACCCAAATTTCAAAATGAAACCTCTTTTTTTTTCAGATAGCTACAAACTTTTAGATATAGATGCAAACATTTTTAGTAAGTGCTTATTACATGACTGTGCCGTATTAGGTGTTGGAATATCAAAGGATGCCAGTATAGAGATGATGGTTTCCTTATGAATCTTTAATGAAGAGAGGGGGACATGAAACTACTAGAAGCTATGGAAGAAAAGGACAGAGTAGGCTGAGAGTTCATGTTAAAGGATTTGATTTAAGCTGGGGGGGGGTAACCTCAGAGAAGAGCCTCCATGACAGAGTAATATTTAGATGATATGTGTCTACAGAGTGTCTATGTGGTACCATGCACACATGTGTTACTATTTAACCTGCTTTTAGGTCAATGTTTGGTCATTATCCATACTCAGATAAAGGGCAATTGAGCACATGTACCTATATCAATATGACTTGAGACTAACAAAGAACCGGTGAATATGCCACTTCTCCACAGCCCTGCCCAGCTGGGAAAACCTTTCAAACATTTAGCTCAAATGTGCATGAATCTAGCTTTTGAGATGACTGGGGTTAATATGCTGAAATTCAGAGCCACAGGTGTGGTTCTTGAACAATTGTTCGTGGACAGGTTCTGTTTCTTGCCAGGCCTAGAATCTCACTATTGCACTCTTTCCAGCAGTGCCTACTCCTGTTAGCATGATTCTCTTGGGGTTCTTTGGTTATCAAAAGATTACACATTCACTTGTCCAAATGGCAAAATTCCAAGATTATATGTTTATGATCAGTTAAACAACAGTGTGGAAGTAGAAATATTCTTCATTCGTGCAGGGGCTCTAGGTCACAAGGACTGGAACCCTTAGTGGTAGTCCGGGGTAATGTGGGTGGAGTGGACACCCTCATTACTTAGATATCCTCTGTGATTGTCACTGAGGACTCTATGTAGTTCATCCTCTTTTATTCCCTAACCTATCCCCCAAAATGGTCTTTTAATTACACACTACATTGCACCATGTTGTGGAACTTAAGACAAAGTAAATAGAGTGTTTCCTGTTGCTTATGTATTCCTAGGTGACAGGACACTGCCCCACTTTACATTCCACATGTCCAAGTACCTTTCAGAATTGACAGCCAGCCTGAGCTCCTCATTGACCAGTGAAAGTTTTCTACATAATGCATAATTGAGTCTTTGAGATCCTCAAAATCTATAGTGATCTTATTGCTTCTTGGACACTTACTGCCCTTAAATAACTTGTGTGAAAATGGGCCGCAATTGAGGAGGAAATCAACCTAACCACTACCAGGGTCCTAAGGGTTTCTAAAATAGAAAGAAATATAAAAAGAAAAAAACTGAGTAAGTCTGTGGTGATAGCCAGAGAGGATGGGAGGTAGGAGCTGAAGCCCTGATTGGGTAAAAATCAATGGATGGTCTCTAAACTCCCTTCTAAGACAGGTGAATGGCCAACTGCAGGGAGTTTGTTTGGGTTCAAGACCATCAGAAGAAGCATTTGCTCAGGATGGTAGAGCTCAGGCTGAAGGTCACTCTCCTCTCCATCCCAGCGCCACCAGCCTCTCCTTCAAAATATCAGAATTGAATCTGAAGGAGACCAGATTTCAACCTGACTAGGCTTTCCAATGAATTGTTGAAGCCATGGTTACCCCTCCGCAGAACTAGAAGCAATTTAAAGCCAGGGCTCTGTCATGAAACTTTATTGTGTGTGGCGATCTTGTACGGCACCATTCATGGGTACCAGTTCTCTATGACTGACCCACAGGCTTTTGATGAACATCACAGGTGGAATGTTGTTCATCAGGTGCAAACAATGAATGTACACATCTCAGATTCAGCTTAAGTGCCACCTGCTCTGGAAAGCCTATGACCCTCATCTCGCTCAGTTCATCCCCAACCCATCCCTAACTCCCAGAATAGATGTACCCACACCTGCCTTGTTGCCTTACGATACATCATTTTGCGTACTTCAGTCTTAGCCACACGGTACCACCAACACCATACTGGACTGATTTATTTTCATGTCTGTGATCCTGCTTTAGTCAGTAAGCATTTTGGGGGCAGAACTCACATCTGATTCATCTCTGTATTCCCGGGACAATGGTTGGAACATAGAAGAAGCCAGATATATAGTTAGAAGATACCTAGATGAATAGTAAATAATAAGCACGGTGATAATAAACACTTTCATTGACCTATCTAGTGCAATTTCATTTCTCTACGAGATCAACGAAGATAACACAAAGAGTTTTCAAGATAGGAAGTGAAAAAAAACGTAAATCTGGCTATTTCTTTTTCCTACTTTCTGAAGAGCCACAGCAGAGGTCGTGTGAATAAAAGACATAAACGTCAGCAAATGGATTTGTTGGTGTTAACCACACCGGCTTCTTGGTGTAAAGCTTGAGCATTAGTAGTTAGACAATACATTTTAATAACTGTTTCTAACATACAAGTGTATACTTAGAGATGGGGAACACTCTAGCACTTAAATAATTAATAATGAATAATTAACATGTTCCACCAGAGAAATGGCTTCTTTTATCTCTGGCCTATTGGGTGGTCTCCACTTATCTTTTTAAATGGCTTTATGATTTGGAATCAAAGTAGAGGGGAACGTGCATTTCCTCTGAAACTTCCCCCCCGCTGCATATTTAGTGAGCCCCCTGAGCCTGGAGGCCTTTCAGAAACCTACACTTTGTATATGTAGACTCAGGTATGTATATGGTAAAAAATCTCTTTAACTGAAATATTTTATGTAAGGTCCTAAAAAAATGCATTTTCAAAGACAGAAGCCATTGCTATTCAGAGTATTTCTTTTTCCAAAGCAACTAGTTCATATTACTGACTCCTTAAAGTGAAGTTTCCCCAAGAATTATTTCAGCCATGCAGATTTTGAAATCACTTGAAGGGTAGTTTACATATATGCTTTGTTATTTTATTTCTTAAATTCCTTCCCGATTTGGGTCTGGGCATATTATGGGGGAATTGCCTAGGAGACAAAGATTTGGTCATTTTGGTTTGCCCTGGGCCATCTAAACAGCTGTGTAAGCAGCAGGTCCTGGAAACACTGGGCTCACGACTTTTGGATATAATTCAAGAATCAGCGTGACTTCACCACAGGACCTCACTCACTGCCTCTAACTGTTCCTTTGTGGTCATTCTGGAAGTCAGAATTCAATATGAATGCCTCTTGAGAAATACTTTTAATGAACTATAAAAATCAGTAGTCTGAGGAGAAGGCCATTTCTGATACAGTGATTATACTCATTTCTGCACACCAATGCCAATTAAGGACTATAGATATGTCACCAGAAGGAGACACAACACTATTATTGCAACCACAGCTGAATTATGGCAGCTGACAGAACACATACCTGCAAGTTGGTGATTTCTCTTGAAAAGCAGAGGTCAGCCTCCTACACTTCACATTCTCCTTTCAAGTGCCCCTTCCATGAACTCTCCAGAATACTTTAATTTTAGATAATTGTTTTGATTTCACTGACCTAGTCATTGTTTGATTATCTTTTTTTTTTTTTGGCCTCCTTTTGGAAGATTAAATATTTAAGACTATTTTTTTCTTAGATCATGCATTTGCACAGCTTTTGAATTCTATTGAAATAAAATTGCTCTTAATGAAACATCTGAAAACATGAACAAACAGTGAATAAGCAGAGTTTTCTAGAATAATGATGCTATTGTTAAGTGATTGAATACTTGGGAGATTAATATCATGGTGTACTGGCATGTTGGTTAATTCTAGGCATAATTTAACAGTAAAACCTACTTAAGAAAGCAGGGGGCTGAACGGCTTGTCAGACACAAGGCACACACATGGAGCTGAACACAATAACAAATTAAGCACTGTTTATATATAGACATGGTTGGTCTTATTTTTTTTTTCCTTAATCTGTGATTTAGGTGATAATTGTGCTGTAATTTTACCTCTCTGTGCAGTTTGAATGTTTACTTAATTGTTTTATTACCATTGTATTTACTGATCCTAATACAGGGTGCCAGCGAAATTTGGCTTTGTGTCCCTAAATCTTTATTTGCATAAGACTGGCATTGATTTAGGCTTGATAACACATATCCCATTTCTACTCGATTACTCTGAAATTGTTTGACCAAAGGCTATGGGGACATTGTAGGCCAAGTGAAAACGTATAATTAAATTTCTGAAGAGTTCTCACATTCTCTAAGCCTGGCTTTACTTTCTCTTGCATATCTTACAGAATTCCCTAGATGAGACCAAAGTGCCTTTTACTCAAATTCTGGCATACTGTGCACTGTCTGCGTGTATTAACTGTAGGCCATGAGAACATATTAGCTGAAAGCTATACAAATTCTTGCAAAAGGAAAAGAAGACAGGAGCTTCCCATAAAGTTCCAACCTATCTTTCAGCTACTCAACTTTGGCAAATGCAGAATCTTACTAACTTGAAAGTTATCTTGATTCTTAATACAGGGTTAATTTCTTCTGGCTCATAGATTCAACAAAAATGCATGGAATTACATGCTTTGGGTATGTGTGTGTGTGTGTGTATGTGTGTGTTTGTGCATGTGTGTGTATGTGTGTGTGATAAAACAGTGGGTTTATAGCAGCAATGTGCATATGAAATCCCTGGGGATTTGCTAATATGTAGATTGTAAATCAGTAGTTCTGGGGTAAGGCCTCGGATTCTGCATTTGTAAGAAGCTCAAGGTAATGACTACACTGTTGCTCTGTAGACTGCACTTTGAATAGCAAGGTCATAAAACATGAGAATTAAACACGTAACATCTTTTGTAGGTAGAAGAATTGGGCTTCAGAAAACATGTACAGATAGGATACTATTAACTTAAGGAACCGACAGTTTATTAGGACTTTTATCAGGGTAGAGGAATAAATAATGTTTAACTTCTTTGCCCTTTGAGTAAACTTCAACCTTTCAAGAAACGCTATTAGTCCTTTCAGCTGTTTTTTTTCTCTACATTAATGTGGTGTCATATACGTATAATACAGAAATATATACGACAGTAGAAGTGATTTCAGGGTCATGAAAGATCCCATAAATTGGGTTGCTTTTGTTGATTTTGTGGTTTTACAATGAATTTATGAGTCTGCCAGCAGTCTACATGCTACATTGTTGATGTTCTTGAAATTTTCCATCCTTCGTCAAGGAAGGGTAAACCAGAAGATCTTGACGTCCTCTGACTTTTGTGGTGGCAGATCCCCCAGAAGGCCTGTGGCTTGATAGAACTTAGGCTTGTTTAGATAACCATACACAATGCCCATATGTTACCTCCATAAAGCCTCAACTTTTTATGTAGACATTACACTTGGGAAAACATCATGTAACGTAACCTAATCTGGAATAAGTTAAGTGGCTGATCCTGGGAACTCAGTACAATACAGTAACTTTGTAGGACTTGAGTTTTTGGGCTTTCCAGTAAAGACAGTGCTATGATATTTTATGTAGTATTTCAGAAATGACTCGAATTAGGAGAAACATTTATTTTAGCTCTTAATTTTGTCTCTATGGCAACAGCAGAAAATATAGTTTTATTTTGACTGTTAAATACTGATTATTTGAATTATTTCAATAATTATTTATTTAACTAGTTTATTTTGTATGGAGTCAGTTTTCTGGGCTAGAAGAGTCTTCTCCAGACCTAATGTAAATTGCCTCAAATTGACCAAAATCTTGTGGAAACAGAACCTTCTAAGGAACAAGTATTTGGAAACATGGGTGTTCTCTAGATAATGTTATTTTCAACTGCTATTCTTGCCTGTATATATTTAAAGTTATACATACATATACCCACAGTTTCAACATTCTGCTTCAAAGCATGGTAAATTATGGAGATGTAACAGGACATAATATTACCAACATTTACGTCTTCTGAAAAATCGGACCATATATGACTGGCTTGCAAGTCAGTGAAGTTACAGTGTATTGATTCCCAGAAATAGCAGAAAGATATGCCTGGAAACTTTGCCTAATTTACATTTGCCCATCAAGTTTCACTAATGCATTGTTTACGAACCTGTAAAACTTGGAAATCTTACAAAGGATGATAACACTTTATTCTCAGTTGTTTAGGAAATGTTACAGAAGTCTGCGGCATTAATTGTTAGTAAGGTTGTGAAGAACCTCGTATTCTGCTGGTGATCCCCCACTTTGGGAACCAACACGAGTTCTGCATACCTTCTCCAACCCACTCCTAAACATAGAGCCTCAAAGACTCTTGCACATTTGCACCAGTAAATAGTTATGAAACTAGTAATAATAGCAATGCTTATAATCGGAAAAATAAAGAGATGTGTATGGATCAAACTAAGTGAAAATAGGACCACTGTAAAGAAATTATGAATTATTTATTCAAAGGAACACCATAACGCAGTGAAAATAAAAGAATCATAACCCCTTTCATCAACATGGTTGAATTCATGATTTAAAACATTAAATGAGAAAAATAAAATAATATAAAATAAAATAAAATAAATATTAAGTGAAAATAAGCAAGTTGCAGTAAAATATGTAAACTATGATTCATTAAAGTTCTAACCTGAACAAACTTAAACAATATCTATCATGTATGTATGATAAGACACTAGAGAAAAGTGAGGGGTATTTTATTACAGAATATAGGGTAGTGATTATCTTTGTCAGAAAGTGTAGGAAATGGGGTTAGAGAGAGGCAAGCGAGATATTTCACAATTTAATAATTTCTTAAGCCCACGATGTGTGTTCATCTAAAGAAGTTTTACATCTTTTACATATGTCATAAATAATCTTTCACATATTCAATATTCATTTATATACTTATTAATATACTTACCTAAATTCGTATATATTTTAACAATCATATATGCATTTTATATAATATGTAATTATAATTAAAATATTCATATTTATTATTTTTAATCTGAGTTCTAATAAATTCAGTATCCTGAATTATAATAAGTTATAATGCAAATAAAACAAGACAGGATTTGGATATAAACACTAAAAAGTTTTTTAAAAATCCATAACTAACAATAGATTTTACTTTTTGAGTACAATATGAAAAATGATAGTGATGCATATCTTGTTTTTAAAATATTAGTTTTTTAAAATGCAATTTGATAGTAAATTCCTTAAAATCCTATTATACGGCCATGTAATAGGAAATTGAAGTTCCATAGTGTCAAAGATTCCTGAGCCTTTGGAAGACATGTCACTTATGTGTAGTGAATGAATTCTTTCTGTATCAACAGCCTTAAATAGAAATACTACTTATTTCCCAAACAAGATTAAATCTTTTCTTAGTGACCCCACTATTGAGGCTATAGGAAGAGACCTCTCTACAAGCACATACACAAAGACACACGAACACACAGATCTCCATGCTTTCTCATGTTATTTTTTGAGAAACGTGTAATTTCTATGGGGAAACAATGAATGTTAGCTAAAGATACTTGTTGCAATATTAATTCTAAAACAACCAACAGACACATACACTGGTAGGTGTCAGCTGCCCATACCTTTATTCTTTGGAAGTTGCTTGTTACCCTAACATGCAGTGGAGTGATGATCTGTATACTTGAAACAACAAGAGAGTAGAAATGCAGTGCGTGAGCTGTCAGGAATGTAAATTCCTGAAGATATTCTTTGGTACTTGGTAACTGTTCATTAAGAAATAAGCTAATGAGTTAATTAATTGCTGAGTTAGTGATAATAAAGACTCCCTTTTAAGTATGTCCATTATAAACCACCCAGTAAGGATCACTACTTTTTTCATACCTGCTTGTCTGTGTGTGGCTTACATTGTTAACATTTTCTAACAGTAGTGAAAGGATTTTTGTGTTAAATACATTGATTTTGGCATTGCTTATTCTTACAAGTCATATGGAAAGTCCTTAAAGCTCTTAGTGCTGGATACAAGATTATATAGGAGGTATGACTATATGAAACACATAAATGAGAACAAACACATGTAGAAAAGGAAATTAACCAACATAGTAAGTGGTTGTGTGGTGATATTATGAATAATTTCACCTTCCTAAATTTTTCCCTACATTTTCCAAATCTGACTTTATGACATATATTACCTCTATAATGGAGAAAATAATCAACTTATTAAACTGTCAGTACTCAGGTGAGGAGTGGGCTAAAGACTATTAATAGAATTTTAATTTTATGGGCATGAAATGTAGCTTTTCATTACATTTAGTGTTAAGAAAAGCAGAACCAATTATGCTCTCATGCATATGAAAAATATATGCCATTTAAACATATCAACTTTTACTTTGGCTTACCAGTGGTTAATTTAAGACAAGTGAACAAGAGGCCACCTCCAGAGCAGAATATATTACATCGTGTCTGTATAGTTACATGTAGGTGAATTCCTATTGTGTAACACACATCTGTAACCATAGCACATGTGGGGAACAGCTGAATTTTCCTTACATTTCCCTTTAGCCCATGACCTTCTCAAGTGTCATAGGTGTGTTCTTTTTCATGCAAAACATTTCCCCAGTGGAATGAAAGGAATGCACTCAGGAGTGTGTGTCTTTGTGCACCTGCAGTAACAGTCACAGGGTTAAGGCAAGTGAACCTGAAGTGACTGAGTTAAACAAATTTTGTAATCTATGTACTTTCTTAATTATGTTTTTTGGAATCTCTTTATAAAATCAGGCTGAATTTTCTGACCGTTAAATAATTGCAAGTTTGATCATTACCCCGGCAACTACTGTTTTTGAGTATCTACTATAAGCTTTTCATTAAGCCAGAATGTTTAACATGCATTATTTTATTAAGTCTCCCGATTACCTGGTGTGATAGTTATATGTGTTTTACATATAATTTAAAAAGTACTATGGATAATACAGAGAATCTATAAAGCAAATAATCCTCACATAGGTAATTGGACTTCACCATTGATTTATGTTGTTATGAATTATTTGAATACTCATTGGACAGTAGGCATCCTGCTATTGATCCAAGGACTGGATCCTTTGGGGTGACACAGAGCAGCTTTATCCAATATACCTCTCATAATTTAACGTAGAGATTGATGTGTTGACAAAAAAATGACTGTGTTCTTAACTGCTTAGGTGCTTTGTTGTATAAGTGTTTCAAATTAAGGAGAAGAGAATTATTTTAAATTAAAGTTGTGCTTGATTCTCACCTTTTCTGCTTTTTGTCTGTGTGAGCTTTAAAAAAAAAATAAAAATTCCCTTCATGAGACTGCTTCTTTCTACATCATATGGTTTAGTCTATTTTTCCCATTGTGAGTTCTGATTTTTTTTTTAAAGATTTTATTTATTTATTTGACAGAGATAGAGACAGCCAGCGAGAGAGGGAACACAAGCAGGGGGAGTGGGAGAGGAAGAAGCAGGCTCATAGCGGAGGAGCCTGATGTGGGGCTCGATCCCAGAACACCGGGATCACGCCCTGAGCTGAAGGCAGATGCCCAACCGCTGTGCCACCCAGGCGCCCCTGATTTTTTTTTTTTTTAATGAAGCAGTGGTGGTCTTGTATTACTTAATCATAGAAATGCATTTTTAAACGTGATGAAGCTCAGAAAGATTCCACAGACAGTTCAGGACTATCATTCTTTTACAGACGAACCTCCCTGGGAAATGTCATTGAGTTCCTTACATGAGGCACTTCCTCATACCAATAGCAAAAACTGTGTATCCATTAAAAAGCTTAGAGCAACTGCTATCCTATATGAAATTTGTCTTTCAGTATTTTATGTCACTTTCTTCCTTGAGTCTTTTTGTAGATTTAAAATAATATAATGCCATAAAACACTTTACAGTAAAGACTTTAAAACCATGTCTTAGTTTGGCTCCTGAGTGACGTTATAACTCACTCTCTTTTTGAATGAGATGCAGTGAATGTGCCGAACATAAGATATAAAAAGTGATGTATCCTTATGAGCAGGATATACACGTTGCTGTGTTGCAAAGTGGGGGATACATCTCTGCCCAGATATACTTGACTCTCACTGCCGTCCTGATTGTCTTGTCTGATGTGAGGGGTAAGATATATGGTATCAGCTCATTTATTCGTCCACCTAACAAACACTTATTAAGTGAGTTCTGTATGTAAGACCAGGGATATAAAATGAATAAGACCTATTCCCTACCCTTGAATAACTCATCCTCAGTATCAGGACAGGAAAAGGTACAATACAGAACAATACAATGCCTATTGCATTTTTGTCATTTTTACCATTGATGATGCTATGCACTGGCTAATAGAGATAAGCTCAGTGTCTGTTGGATTATAACCAAAATTGAAATTAGCTGCTTCGGAAAGAGAGAAAAAGCATAAGAAAGATGTCATATGAGCTAAGATGAGGAGGATGAGGGTAGTGACATAGAAAATCTAGGAGGAAATTAGAATGAAGCTAAGACCATGGCAGGATTGGGAATTACTATTTTAAGGGTTTTATTTATTTATTTATTTATTTATTTATTTATTTATTTAGAGAGAGCGTGAGCATGAGCTGTGGGAGGGGCTGAGGGAGAGGGAGAGAGAGAATCTCAAGCAGACACTGTGCTGAGCGTGCAGTCCGACGTGGGGCTCAATCTCATGACCCACTGGGGGTAGGGGTGGAACAGGGATTAACAACAAAGGGTTGTGGGGGTCCCACTGGGTGGAGGACAACATGAGATCATCATCTGAGCCAAAATCAAGTGTCGGATGCTTAGCTGATTGAGGTACCCGGGCGCCCTGTGAACTATTATTTTAACAGCAATCAACACCATCACAAAACTTTTTTGAGAGCCTGATTATGCACTTTGGTAACGGGATACAGTGGAAACCAAAAGTGTGCTCTTCACAGCTCAACTCCCTTGCTTCTGAAATATGGCCCTCAACATGGTTACATACGCTGTACATTTGATACAGTTTTCTCTTAATACTGTTGAGGCCATAGATGATGTAAGGATTTTCAGAATCTGAGGTTTGATATCTTTCTGCAAACAGCAGATGCAAATTCTGCTGCAAAGCTGTTTTTCATTCTGCATTCAGTTGACATTAGATTCACAGTTCTACTAGAATGTGCTATGTGTTGTGAAGTCACGAGCTTCTTTAAGAAATAGGTTTCTTTACAAGTGAGTTCTAACAATCAAGGATGAATGTCTAGCTATAGTGAATTTCGAGTGAATGTTGGACATTCCTCTGCCTTTTAGAGGACTAATCATGTCCAACATCTGCAAAAGACTTATGAATATTTTGTGGCCTTATGGCAGGCCAGAGGACTGACTTCTACCCAGGCTTGTTCATTATGTATTGATGGCAGTGTGATATCAAGGGAAGAGTAAGGATTTTGTAGCCAAATGCACCTGATTTTGAATGTAATCAGTATAATTCAATAGCTGTCAACTTGGGCAAGTGAGTTAATACAGGCAACTTCTTTTTTTATGATCTTTAAAAAATAAGAACAATAATATCAACTTAAAAGGTAATCATGATAATTTGGAATAAAATATCTAATTTACTCTGTGTAGTGACTGGCAAGTGCTCAGTTTATAGCGTATATATGTATGTTTGTATATACATGTAGCCCAGTGTTTCTGATTTGGAAAACATTGGCAGGTCCATAAAAGTAACTTAAAAGTCAACAGATTTTCAGTGAGGATGATTATTCATCAAGTTCTATACTGGATATTTTTTAGGATGAAGGAGCATAAAAGAGAAGCATAAAACATTATCTGTACCTCTGAAAAATCCAGGTCTGGTTGAAGAGATAATTTCCTAGAGAATAAGCAGATAATATCACAAAACAGTAAAATAAGAACAACAATAATGATAGTACCAGGCGATTTTATGCAGGCTGTGAGCACAACTATTCAGATTTGGAAGAAATAGCTGGCAGACAAGAGAGTCAGAACATGCAGTTTACCCTTGAAGGACCTATGTTTGTTTGTTTGTTTGTTTCTTTGTTTTTTTAAAAAAGATTTCATTTATTTATTTAATACAGAGAGAGATAGAGAATACACAAGCAGGCAGAGTGACAGGCAGAAAAGCATACTTCCAGATGAGCAGAGAGCCCAACATGGGGCTCATCCCAGGACCCTGGGATCATGACTGAAGCAAAGGCAGTGCTTAATTGACTGAGCCACCCAGGGCCCCTGAAGGGCCTGTGTTATTCAGAGAGAGAAGCAGAGGCTGGAACACATCAGTGCCAACATCACAACGTGATAGCCCTCAGGTTCAGTCTATGTCCAAGAGCTGTTTTATTTAGCTTCCATGTTGTTTTATAAAAACTCTAAGCCTTAAGCTTTGAAAAATCAGGAAATTTTGCTAGAAAATCAAGATTTCTTTCAAAAAAAATCAGAAAGCTTAGCATCATGGGGATCGTATTCCTTTATGGTAACAATAGCTACAGATGCCCCTTCAAGGGGGGCTGGAGCTCTCCAGTTCACTGTAATCTCCCCCCTGTGAACACTTGGCTACCCGATTTGCTTCTTCCCTAGAAATGTTTTCAGAGAAGGGAGAACACAGAATATGTGAGTTCAACTTTGCTGTGCCATTTGCGAGGACCATTCAACACTCAAGGGGAAATATCAAATAATTCTAATTGAAGATTCTGGACTGAGGTTTCAGGGTGAAGGGAGATTCAGGGAAGGAAATGTAAGAGGGACACACAAAGAAATGGGAGTTCAAAGCATGGTAAGGGACGATATTTCTAATGCAGTGGTTCTCACAATTGGACCAGCAATTCAGCCTCACCCGTGAACTCGTTAGACATTCAAATTCATGTGCCTTATCCCAGACAATTCCAGACAAGCTGAATGGGAAACTCTGAGGTTGGGGCTCAGAGTTATAAGAAGCCATACGGATGATTCTGATGCATGCTGTTTTTGAGAATTACCAGTGGAATGGATACTGTAGCACCCAAACACAAATGGGTTGAGGACTAAGCTTGAGTTACACTCACTTTTAGGAACCTGGAGGAGGAGAAGGGGCAAGTGAAGGAGTTAAAGGAATAACTGTCTGCAATGAAGGAACATAACCAGGTCAGTGTAATGCATGGGATCCAAGAAAAGAATGTTTCAAGAAGAAGGCTTTTAAGAGGGCTGATACCCCCCCCAACCAAAAAAAGAGGGTTAAATGATAGTGAGAAGTCAAGGATGATGATAACAGATTACTTTATTTATTAAGAAGTTCTAGTTAAGTTTCAAAGTTCTGTTCCAATAGATAAAAGCCAGTAATTAGGAGTTAAGTAAAAAAATAGATAATGAAAAGAAAAAAGCAGCCTGAGCAGAGCAATCATTTCAGAAATGTCTGGCAGAGAATGCAAAGAGAGAAACCTGATAATAGTCATTGTGTAGAAGGAGAAGGTCTGCAAATGTGCAAGGGCAGGTGGGGAGAAGGAGCTCTGGCACCGGAAAAAGGTTAAGTTTCAGAAAAAACGTAGGTGATATATAGGGAGACAAGGGCAGAGAAAGATGTGGCAGAGATGAATGGGAATTGGAGGAGAGAAAAGGAGTGGTGGTTTTCTTTTTGAGAGAGGACCATGGCAGGAAGGACTACCCAGACCATGTGCTCTGAGGTCAGCCTGCCTGGGATTGGATTCTGCTTTTGCTACTTCCTGATCCTGTGACCTGGGGAAGTTACTAAAGTCTTTGTCTCAGTGTCCTTATTTGTAGGATATAGCTAGTGACAGAGCCTAACACACGGGGTTGTTGTGATGACTGACAAGAGTGGATATATTTAAAGAGCTGAGAACAGGGGCTGGCCCATAGAAAGTGCCATAGAGTGAGTGTCAACTAAATAACCCACATCGGAATGGAGATTAGAGGGGTTTTAAAGAGGAGACCCATGAATTCCTGACAAGATGCCTTTGCCTCTGATAAAAGAGGTATTTAAAATCTCTTGAATCTAAAAACCACTTACAGAAGACCTTGAGACCTGGTAGTACAGGACTGGGTTCTTGAGGACAAAATGGCGTAGGAAGTGGAGTACTGCTCACAGTCAAGTATGCATGAGTAAACTAGGAGCTGACAGCAGGGAGAACCAAGGAATGCCAGGGTTAGGGTGAGGCAGACCAAGTACAATGGCTTGTTGGCTGGTGGCCCTGGAAGGAGAAACTAAAGAATGAGTAGATCTGGGGTTCTGAACTAAAGCGGTGGATGCTGGTACAAAGTTAGAAGGCAAAAGCCTTTGGGAAGGTAGTGCGGGCAGCACTGACAAGGTTGAGGCTGGAGAATAGGCTGAACAAGTCATTAGGGATTTCCAGGAAGAGACTGAGCAAATGAAGAAGAAATTGTGAATTGACTTGGAGTATAAATGAGAATCCATATGGGTGGTAAGGCATGTTCTTCCTAAGGGGGTTTTGGCAAGCATTTAAACTGGGACATGCTGGCTCTATCAAAGTCAAGGGGCAGCAGGCTGGCTTAGTTAGTAGAGCATTTGACTCTTGATTGCAGGGTCCTGAGTTCGAGCCCCACATGTGATATAGAGTTTACTTAAAAACAAAACAAGAGAAATTTTATCCAAGTGATCACTTTTATGCCATAAAGTAAATATATAGGCAACGGAGGCAGGATTCAGTAAGAGAACAGAAGGAATTTCAAAGTGCCACACATTGTAGTAGTTTTATTTTTTTTTTTATTTTTTAAATTTTTTATTATGTTATGTTAGTCAACATACAGTACATCCTTAGTTTTTAATGTAGTGTTCCATGTAGTAGGAGTTTTAACACACACTGTTTTATTTCATCTTTACAGCCACTTGTAAAAGCAAGTCTTGATGATTGTGTTATATAGATCAGGAAAACTGGAGTGCCGAAGCACTGAGTCACGTGTCTCACATCACAGGGTGGGTGGAGTTTGGATTCAAGTCCATATTAATTGAACAAAAACCTATTTTCTTTCCACATTAGCAGACCAAATGTTAAAGAATGTTAAACATGCTGAAGTGTGCTACGATCAGTTGCAGAAAGTACACAAAAGATGTGATTTCAATCGTGTTTGCATGGAAACCCTTTTCTCACAATCTTTCACTAAGAAGGCAGGGCATATGCCCTAACTATGTAACCAAAATATGTAATCTAAAGTATAACCCAAGGGTTGCTAACCTCTAAGAACCAGCAGCTTAATGATTTTGTTTTGTTTTATTTTAGAATTTGAAAGTATTCATCTTTGGTCTGGTATATCTACTCCAGGTTTATCCCCATTTCTAATTAAAGAACCAGCAAAAGCACTAACCAGTTCTAATCATCTGCTTGCCAGTTTTCTCACTATATCAGCACTCTAATTCAATCAAACTAATAGCCACTAGTTATTTTAAGTGAAGGAAGAGAGTTAACATAGACATTGCCCATGTGTTTTTATTGGACTTACTTTCTAAAAAGTACCTGAAAAAATTCCAAACCAGGTCTATTTGGGTTTTAAGTAGTTATTATATTGGCTATATTAAGCAAAAAATTATAGTCTGCCTTTTCAACATGGAATATCATTTGGTCAAAGGCAAATATTGTTTGCAGTTTTGAAAGTAGTTTTCCATGTCTGCGGAAGGCTCCCTTAGTCTCTGGAGTCTTGCAAATAACTAACCACACGTGCTTTGCTGTTGGTGTGTTATTCTGTTGAAGTGGTGGTTCTCAAAACGTTATCTAACTGTACTGGCATCCCCTGGGATCTTGTTAGAAATGCAAATTCTTCAGACCCACCTTCTACCTACTGAAGCAGTATTTCTGGGAGTGGGGCCCCATGATCTCTGTGTTAATAAACCCCTCCAGGAGACTCTGGTGCACATTAGCCTTCGAGGACAGTTGTCTTAAAGTTGGTCAGATTGTATAGCCATAGAATTTTGGTGAGATGATGTGTAGTGTGAAAATAGTAATTTACTAAATAATACAGTGGTGTAAAAAATAAACTTTTTTGGAGACATTTTTTTTTTATTCCTAAGAAGCATACAAAACTTCTGATTGCCAAAATGTTGCCCTTCCTTCAAACACTTCCTCTTCTGAGAAGTTTTCTTCAATTCTCCCAAGTGGAAACTTTTATTTCGTGTTCTTTGTAATGTGTTATTCTCAAGTTGCAAGTTAATAAATGACATTTTGGTTTGTGCAATGGACTTGTGAAATTTCCTTGGTGTGGATCCATGATTCAAGAGTTTGATTATCTCTGGGGTGGGCATGGGAGGGAAAGAATGTCCAGACTGCAAGGCCAAGAATCAGGTGCTAGATTATTAGTTGCCTGTTCTGGGTGATGCTGGGATTCTTTTTGGCCTCTGTTATCTACACAAATATTGGATGACAAAGAGTTTGGAGGTGTTAGGTTAAGGCTTGGAGCGAGCATCTGCGAAATCATTGAGCAAAGCATTAAAAGGAGAAGAGTGGTCTGGATATTCTCACTTCTGTTCCTTTTTCCAAAGCTTACCAGGGCTTGGATAGATGTTATTGTATTAGTTTGCTAGGGCTGCCATAACAAAATATTACACACTGAGTGGCCTAAATGACAGAAATTTATTTTCTCATAGTTTTGGAGGTGAGAAGTATGAGATCCAGATGTTGGTGGGGTTGTTTCTTCTGAGGCCTCTCTCCTTGGCTCACAAATGGCTGTCTTACCCCAGTGTCCTCACATGGTCTCTCCTTCGTGCCCATCTTTGTCCTAATCTAGAAGGACACCAATCATATTAGATTTAGGCCCACCCATCTGACCTTTTTTTGCCTTAATTATCTAAAGGCTCTCTTTCCAAATATGGATTACATTCTGGTGGTACAGACTTCAACACATGAACTTTGTGGGGACATAGTTCAGCCCACCACAGTTATTGCTGGCTTTGGCCACTCAGTGGTAGATTGAACTTGTTAATGCTTCAGAATATTATTGAGCTGTGGACTTCTCTTGTAGATGAAACCTGACTGATGTGGCCGTCAAAGGAATGGCCCTGCCACACTCTTACTGGATCCCTAAAGCCATAGCTATACTCCATTAGCATCCCAAAATGCCAAAGAATGAATGAGCCATCTAGAAGTAGGCAAACAACCACATTTGCTGAAAGGATAATGTTTCATCCATTAAATAAATGCAGTACCTCTTTTGAGTCTGGTATGAATACAGAAGGCATGTGAAAAATGAGTTAGCTGGGAGTTAATTGACTGCGGAGACTCTATTTTCAGTCTTTGCCTGTATTTTTTGAATTAATATACACAGTGGGTGATTCAGCAGAAGGATTTAAAAATAAATTCTTTATAGAAAGAACCCACCAATTCGATGTCTTCATAATGCTTGAAGGGTAGACCCATAATAGCTCTATTTTCTTTGTAACTTTGGAAAATAAAAGATGCCATTAGTTCAGATGAGGCTTGTATGTGGAATAATCAAGTGCATCAACAAATAGTTTGACCCACGTACTGTTTAAGAATAAGAATAAATGCCAGAGAGAATTGACTGTTCTTTAAAAAATTAAATCTAAAACTTGAGTCGACAAGCTAGGGTAAAAGTGAGTTAATAGACAACACATAAATATATAAAACTCAGTTATGAAAACGTGAAATATGATAATGGGTAGTTATTACAGAATGGTTACTGTTTTACGGTACTCTTAGAATGGAAAGAAAATGTTATTAGGGACCTGGCCCCATTTGGAGAATGTATGGGCACTCTGGATAGCTGATGAATACGCACGTATTATATGGAGTCGCATATTTTTTATATCCAAAAGCATCCTAACAGTGTGAATTAGGGGCTTCTCACATTGGCTTAGAAAAGGTGCTGAATGTAAGAATCATGTTACTAAATATGTTCAGTTCACTTCATTTATTTGTTTCCCCCAAGAAGTTGCACCCCCTGGAGGAAGTTGACTGTGGATAATCCTGTATCTCTTCTAGGAGTACAAAATGAAAGCATGGAAAATGAATCGGATTTGTCTGAAAGCTTCTAGAGCCAGAGGCACATGGCACGAGTGCTCAGGTGTCTATTTCCAGGTGTCACCCTGAAATAATCTGGTCGCATATTTTGCGACCATTGTCAGATTTTGCTTTCTACTGACGGGTGTCTGAAAGAAAAAAATTTATGAATACTTACAGTCTTGCTCTAAACCCAAAGAAGGGGAAGAGTAAAGAAGTGAGGTAATTTATGTTTGGAAATACCTTTTGCCTCAGAAATTTTTTTTCTTCAGAGTGTATAAAAATGTTTCATTAGCCTGTACAGTAGTTTTTACTCTAGTCCAATAGTAGAATTTGACAAAACATCAGGAAGAAAGATTTGATATAATTCTTCACAGGTGTATTACATAGGTGGCTTTTCTGTTTATGGTGCTTTGGGTCTTAAAAAAAAAAAAAGAATGAAAAAAACCTAACTTTATTTACCTCCATCAGACGTTGACTTTGCAGAGCATGGAGAATACAACACCAGTCATGCAGAAAGTCCCTGTTTGTCACTGGGAGAGTTCAAACATGAACTGGAACCAACGGCCCATTAAATACCTTCTCTTGTTGTTTAAAGCCTATCACAGCTTTGTGAAATAATTGTTAATGCAAAATACTGTAACTGAGCCAAAGAATCAAATTCCTTTAACTCTCATCAGGCTAGTGGCTGAGTCAGGTACTCTCAGTTGTGTCCCACTGTTTTGTGACCAGGCACTATTGGAAAACCTTGCCTAGAGTGTAATTAGGAATAGGGAAATCCAGAAATAGCAAAATTTGCTTTCTGATATGTCTGTGTGTGAGTGACTGAGTGATTTTCCTACTCCTAGTAACATTATAATTCTTCCTGGGACAAAAAGTTTCGTTTTAGAAAAAAGTTGCTTGCCAAAATATTCACAAATGCTTTCCATAAGAAAACATTCCCTTCCTTTCCTTATTTTTTTGGCTGTAATAAAATGACAACTATTTTTTTTTATACATATACTACATTTAATGAAGGAAAAGAAAGACATCCTAGTAATATTGATACAGTAGGACAATATGCACACCATGGGCTAAAAGTCCCATTGGGAGATATAATTCACTATGAGATACAGTAATTCTTAATTTCCTCTTTAAAAGATAGAGCTAAATTTTAATTTGGAAGGTACTTATATATAAAATTTTCAAGAGTAGCTTTAGAAACCAATTAAGGAGGATTTTTGTCTTAAGGGTGTGTGTGCCTGATGTGAGATGGTTATAAATGTTCTAAATTCTTTTTCTTCTTCTAGTTTTTACTTCTCCCATACTGTATTAATAAGGCTTTGTGTGGAAAAAAGGTTTCAGCAAATGTTCCCTTTCTTCTCCCTTTTTGTTTTCTACACTAAGATACATATAGTCTTGCAAATGTTTACTTGCCTGAATAGCCCAAATCTAGCAAACATTACCGTCGTTAATAGGTACACTTACAGAGGGTCACCTGGGTGACTCAGTCAGTTGGGCAACCAACTCTTGATTTTGGCCCAGGTCATAATCTCAGGGTTGTGTGATCCAGCTCTCTGTGGGGAAATCTGCTTTCAGTGAGGAATCTTCTTGAGATTCTCTCTCTCTCCCTCTTCCTCTGCCCTTTCCCACACTCACATTCTCTCCCTCTAAAATAAATAAATGAATCTTAAAAAAAAAAAAAGGTACAGTTAATAGATATCTTGAACCATTGTAGACTGAAGAGACCATTTAAATATAATAGTTCTTACTGGTTCTTTTCATAAAAAAGAAACTCTTGGGATGAACTAGAGCTCGAAGAAGAGGCTGTATGTGTTTGTTGGAATGGGGATGTTGGGGAATGACAAATTTTGGTGGAAGTGAGCTTGTATAAAATAGGCATGAGGTATGGGGCCCCTGGGTGGCTCAGTCATTAAGCATCTGCCTTCGGCTCAGGGCGTGATCTCGGTGTTATGGGATCGAGCCCCACATCAGGCTCCTCTGCTGTGAGCCTGCTTCTTCCTCTCCCACTCCCCCTGCTTGTGTTCCCTCTGTCACTGTCTGTCTCTCTCTCTCTCTGTCAAATAAATAAATAAAATCTTTAAAAAATAATAGGCATGAGGTAATAGACATTTCAGTAGTACTTAACAAACATACAAACAAACAAAAGCTTTGAACCTATGGGTATTTATATGGTTAAGTACAGTGACAACATACTTAATGTCATCCCTAACATTAAAAATAACAATATAAATGGTAAATGTAAATTATCCTTTCAGCAAATAATTTTACCTTCCAAATTTCTTAGTGGGAGATTTTGACAGTCCAAGTAGTCACGTTTTAAGCTGTCCTTTGGGACAGAACTGCTTCCACTTCTTAACCACTTCAGAGAATGCCAAGGACTAGAGACATTTTTATGCAGAAAATAGGAAGGAAATAATTACAAGAAGAGCTGATATTTAATAAGCACTTATTCTATGCCAGCCACAGTTACCATTTTAGGTAAACCCTGCTAAACCCTCAAAACAACCCTATGAGGTAGAGATTATTATCACCATTTTATTTATTTGTACATAGATGTATATAATTTTAAATAAATAATAATCTAAATGAATATTTAAATATAGATTTATGCAACTATTGATGGTGAGATGATACAAAAGACACATAAGGCTTACTTAGCCAATCCAATATACCCAGGCCGAATGGAGATTTGAGCCATAGTAGCTTGTTGCCACAGCGTATTCTTTTCACTGCTACACTGTATCGCCCTGGAGGTGAATACCTGGTTCCCAAAAACATGAAGGTTGATTAAAATTGAAGAGTTGATAAATGTAGCTTCTCTGTTTTGGAGGCAGATGGTATAACGATTAAGCGCTATATCAATCTTAAGAATCCCATATTCCGGTCCCTCCTATGACTTTCACAAATTATGTGATTTTGATCAAGTTACTGATCTTTTAGATTATACTTTCTACATTTGCAAAATGGTAGTAGTAGACACTTTCAGCCCTAGCTCTCTTTGATTTGTTTAACTATAGAGTTATAATTATAAAGGTGTAGAAAATGCAGTGGTACCAGGGATGCAAGTAGCTGAAATGTCAGGATTATGCTGGCAAAATCTATTCAATTCAGTTTTGGACAGCTTCATCCCAGTTCTGGCTGACTTTAACAAGGGACATGTAGGTGATTGGTGGGAATTATCTCAGATCCCTTCATCTAAGTATATACAAACATTCTAGTTCCTATTGTGACCTATTGATAGGTCAGCTCATCATGATTTTCAAAGCTATTGGTACTATCATTTTCATAATGACATTAATTCCATGAATTTCTAGAGGACCCTCAGTCCATCCTTGGTCAAACCATCTGAGAGGTGCCTGGGTGGCTCAGTCAGTTGAGTGTCTGACTCTTGATTTTGGCTCAAGTCATGATCTCAGGGTCATGAGATCAAGCCTGTTGTTGGGCTCTGCGCTGGGCATGGAGTCTACTTGAGCTTTTCTCCCTCTTCCTCTGCCCCTTCCCCCTGGCTCAGGGGCATTCTCTCTCTCTCTCTCTCTCTCTCTCTCTCTCTCTCTCAAAACAAAACAAAACAAAAACAAAAATAAAAAAGCCAAAAACATCTGGGGGGAAAGAAAAAGAAAAGAGGCAAAGGCTTTTCTAGCACAATGACATTATCAATACTAGAATATTAATAAATGACCACCAAAAATGCTCCAAAGAATTAATGACATAATAAGAGGGTATTATAAATGCAAAAGAAACAGTGGTGATAGGGAACCTAGTTTATTCTGACATGGGATACTTACTGTTTGTTATATATACTCACACTTGCTTAGGAACACAGAATTAAAAGAAAACTTGCCAAACATGTTGTGACTTGGCTGAAATCTTGAACATAAGTATGAGCTGTTAGTAAACTTGGCACTTACATTTGCATTATAATTTCTCCATTTTATGGTGATTCAGGAGCATCCTTCATGGAATCCTCACGAAGGACAGGGTTTTAGAAATTGTCTTCTTCAGTCCTATCACTTACACCTTAGGAAACAAGCTTAAAGAGATTGAGAGTCATTCTCCATATTACCCATCTTTTAAAAAACAAAACCTAGACTAGGTCTCCTGCAAGAGATGATAAAATAATGAATGTACTTATATGTATTTATGGTAGAAACTTTATTGTAGATGAAGTACCATTGGATTAGTTGTATCATTCATTTATTTATGGCAAACGTTTATTGAGCTATTACATATGGTGGCAGGCATTGAGAATACAAAACTCAGCCCTTATCCTCAATTTACTTGCAGTATGTATTTAATAGCAAAAAAAAAAAATCCTCTTTATCTTAGGAGCACTGCTAGGAAATCTTAATATTTCAATGTAACCCTCTCTCAAATCCTGAAAGGGAATTATTACAATTCTCATTTTTTTACAGATGAAAAAAATAGCTTTGGAGAAGTTGTGTTACACTGCTCAGCATTGCAACACCAGGTTAGCACCAGAGCTGGATGGAAGCCCTGTTCAGCCTGGCGCCAAGGTCTGTGCTTTTCTCCAGCAATCCACAGTAGGATTGACTTTGATCACAATCTCACACAACCCCCTTTCAGCCACCTATGACAGCCTGACAGGTCTATTTTTGAAGGCTCAACCCAGTGATTATGTAAGGGAGCACATTCTCAAGTTATAAAGAAGAACTGGTGAAAAGAGATCATCCAGGTGTGAAATGGGAGTACAGAGCTTGTTTTCTTGGTTTATTCCTGCTCAATTGTGTGTACACCGATGTTCATTAAGGTATTTTAAGCGTCTTCATTGGGCTATAATAACAGGGATTTTTTTCTCTCTCTGTCTCTTTCAGGTATGGAAAAATTGTATCCACAAAGGCAATTCTGGACAAAAACACAAATCAGTGCAAAGGTATGTGTAAGGGCATCTGTACCATGGATTCTTGCCTAGGCTGTTGGATTGATGGCTCCTCTAAGGCAGGGGTCCAGGCACCAGCTGCACAGAGATCACGATGTACAGTATATGGCAAACCTCTTTAACAATGCAGAGGCTTTGATGAGTTGTATTTCTAGTAACATTGTTCATTAATTTTTTTCATTAACAAACAAAATAAAAATCACAAATCAGAACAAGTATCAAATCGCTTTGGCGTAAAACTAAATTACCTCTTAACAACTTTGAGTTGTCTGATTTGAATGATATCATCAGTGATGCAAACTGATTTCCTATATAAAAATGAGGAACTCTGGGGAAAACTTCCCCATGCAAAGCACGTTTTAATTTATCTGTTCTTTAAAGCTTTCGCAGCATTGGTTGACTAGGAATGAATTTACGGAAAGGCCCATTGTGTCTAAGCTTCTGCTATCAGCATCTCCCGGGATCTGAGTTGGTATCTTATTAAGGCTTTTTTGCTTGTTTGTTTCCCCCTGGAAACATTTCTGAAGTTATTTGACTATATCTGTAACTCATGTTTCTTCATGTCTGGGAATCCCATACTCTTTCAAGGGTTGCATTATATATTATTCTTGAAATCTGTATGGTTTCTCTTTTATGACTCAGTTCTTACTAGAAAATTGGAATGCTTCTTGTAACATATGTTATTTTTTGTTCCTATAATCCAGCCTTTTTTGTAATATTGACATCAAGAGATATGGTAGAGCCAAGATCATTCTAAATACTGCCCCTATTTCACATACAGATATAATGTGCACATGTTTTAGGAACAGACACTCATATACTGAAAATATATCCTAGCCTACTTGGTGGTCAGGTTATATTAAAGGGGGAAAAAAAAGCATTCCATGTCTCCTAAAAACTCACAAATGCACTAGGTGTTTAGGTACTATAAGACAAAAAATAATAAGACAGGTTCCTATCATCTAATAGTTCAGTTGGAAAAGGAAACAAACAAGAAAACCAAGAAACTAATCCTAACATGCTTAGTAGGATCAATGTTATTGGCCTAATACATGTGAAAGTGTAACAGAGATATCTATAATAGAGATATGCACAAAATAATGTGAGAGGAGACGATGGAGATTTCTTTTGGGGGAATGAACTTATGAAGGCAGGTCAGAATGGATGAGCTTGGGAAAGGTCTGGGAGTAAGAATTTTAGGATGTAATTGAGCAAACCCACATAGCTAGAATAGAAGAAACTCTTAACACTCCAATCCATGTTTTATTGTAATTGCTTATTTAATTCTCTCTCTCTCTCTCTCTCTCTCTCTCTTCCTCTCTCTCAAGAGACTTAAACTCAATGAAAAGAGGACCTGTGTAACCTAGAAAGCTTGTCTTCAAAGTGAGGTGTTGCAGGGGAATGCTTGACTATTTGCTGGGGATGCTAGAAGAAAATATTAGAACATATCTCTGTTTTTATATCAACATCCTGTGTGTGGTTTAGAGCATATTAATATAATTTTACAAATGCATATGTTTACGAATATGTGTATTTTGGGTTTGCTGCTACAAAATATTTTTATTCATGTAATATGTATTTAAAAAGTGGTTTGCAGACTACGAGTCTCATAATAAGCACTGATAAATACAAAAGGAGATGAAGGAGGGAGGGAAAGATGGAGGAAAAGGAAAGAGAAAGGAAGGGAGGAGGAGAGGGGTCATGGAACCTCCTAGGGAAATCATTTAATAGAAGGGCAGCTAAAGATGACCTTATGGGAAGGCAGAGGGCTATTAGACCTTTTGCCTTGAGGGCAGTGTGAAGAAGGTGGAGCAAACTTGTGATCATTATACACACACAAATAAAAGCCTCCAGTTGCCCTTTCAGCATTTGGAGCCTATGGATTAATAGTAGTGATTCTGAATCATACCTTCCTCAAGTACATGGAGGTGGGTATCCTAAAAGTAAGCACTCATGATCAAAAAGGTAATAATGTCACTTTCATGTTTAAGGGAAAATATTATTTTAATGACATTCTGAATCCTATATGGAGTATTCCTTTCAGAAAAATGGCCCTTGAAATGGTTACCAGTACAAACGACATGCAGTTGGGAAGAGGCAGCAATTACATTTATGGAAAATTGTTTATAGTTGTCAATGATAGCCATGGGAGTCCGTTTCTAAGGTTGGAAGGCAGATGTGACATTTTTGAGGAGTTCAAGGAACTGATAAGACATTGAAACAACCATCTAAGTATTTATTGAAATAGCCAAGAACTGAAGCAGGAATAGTATTGGACAAAGTAACTNGAGGGGGGGGGGGGGGGGTCTATAGACAATAGTGAAAATGAAGATTCACTGGTTATAAGATTTTATGATTAAAAATTCTAAATTGGAGATTTTAGGTAGGAGCAAAACCAGATGGACTTAGGAGCAAGGAGGACTCCCCACTTACAGGTCCATTGGTAGAAGAGATGTTAGAAAGGAAAAACAAAAAACAAAAACCTGAGAGGGCTACAAAGGAGCTGTGTCTTTAGGGTGAGTCAAGAAACAATTAGGAACATGCAAATTAAAGTAATTTGCAGTGATAGTTCATATCCACTCAGGTAGCAAACATTATTTCATGCAGGTCATCCAAGGCTAGTTCCTGTCCATCTGGTTGACGCATCTTTGTTGGTATCATCCTAAATTAGTAGAGACTTTTTACTTTGTAGAAAGAGCAATAAAGGCCATATTATTGACGTTAGTAATTACACTGAGAATGTTGTCCCAAGTATTTTATTCAAACAAATGTTTAAAGAATGTGTAAATAGGCACACACTGAGCACTCTTTCATTCTCGGTACTGGAGCAAATATGGGCAACCTCCCAATTTTAGCTTATGGAGCATGTAGAACTGATACAGCCATTGCAGTGACAGTAAAGAAGACTACACTATGTCAGAGGATGAACATGTTTCTTATGGAAAGTTAAATGAATATAGAGGAATATAAAATCACGTATAAAATATATACGGAGCTAGGTAAATATCTGAGAGTAAATGGCTTGTGAAGCCACACTGCCTGGTTTGAACACTGCCTCTCCACTAAGTAATCACTGTGTGATCTGTGGTAAATGACTCAACGTTCCTGGGTGCCTCAGTTTCCCCATCTATAAAATGATAATAATAATATGGTCTGATTTGATGGCTAAGTGAGTTGTACATGGATAACACTCAACAATACCGCAGCTTTCATATAAAATACTGGAAATACAAAATAGAAAAATACATCAAGGGGGTGGGAATATGGGTGATAGATTATTATTAACTTTACATTTCTCAAATCTGCTGTCTTTTCAGACAAAACAAACAGAAAAAAACAAAAACAAAAAAACAGTTCTTGAAAAAATGATCTGGTTTCAATTATATTTATGTTTTGGTGGTTCTTTTTATGAAATATGAGGAGCCTATGACTATATGTTTCTTTTTTTTTTGTAAAATAATGTCAGATGAAAATGGTAATGGATTGGGAGAGAATGTTGTGTTTTGCTTTTTTAAGTAATCAGCAGAAATTGAGTTCTTCTTGACCATGGCTTTCTTAAGGAAGGAGATGGAAAGGGTGAGCTGGCTTTTTCAAACAAAATCACTAAGAGCATTGAGCTTGTCATTAGAGAATGCAAATTGGATTTGGTCTTCTCTGTGACACTTGCTTCTGAACCATTTGCAACTTCGCCTCCAGACTCAGGCTGTGCAATTAAAACCAAATCTTAGGAAGATTGGATTTATTTATTTTTGTTTTTAAAGACATGATATGAATTCAATTTTTCATGAGCTGTTGCACATGCAGTATATTACATGCAAGTTAGTGTTTAGTGGGGTACGAGGAAGTACATGCACTAGTCTCCTTGGAGATGAAAAGAAAAAGCATCAAAATGAACCTTGGTGTATTAGCCCAACATTAGACTCTTACCCTAACTTAGCATCTGAAAGAAAGGCTTTTGTTCCTTCCTTGGATCCCACTCACACCCTGAAATTCTGTACAGTAGGCAGGCCCAGAGAAACACACTCACTCTCTATTCTGGAAGGGTCATGGAGAACTCTTTCAGTGTAACCTCTCGTTTTCAAGATTGTTCTTTCTTGGGTGGTGGCTGTGGCAGCTTTCATTCTGTAAAATATGGCAACATAAAACAAAACAGTCACTGTCAGGCCAAAATGACCAGAAACTGCTGAACAAAGCAGGCAACAGCTCCAGATGGAGAGTAATGAAAAGCAGACCGCAGTTCATTCAGATACTCAAATGCAAGGACCAAATAAGGGCTATTGTACAAGTCACAGAGATTTGCACTGCTTTGTTTTTTTGTTTGTTTGTTTTTCTGCTTTTCTCCGTATGTTTCCCTCTGGTTCCAGTATATTTACTAATTTAAAAAGTCAGGGAAAATGAAATGAAAGAAGTCGTTGAAACATGGTGTAAATCTTCAATGAATTCACTTGTCTCTGCCTTTTCCTGCTTTTCAAGTTTGGCTTCCTCTGTACCCCTCCCCACACCATTTTTCTGACAGGCTATGTGTTTAGAGCAGAGGGAATGAGTAATGGATATTCCATAGAAAGTTTCCATGCCTAATAGCCATAGGATATAAGCGTAGTTAGCGTTTGCCAAGCATACCAACTTCTAAGAGTTTGAAATACTCCCTTCTGCCTTTGTTGTCACAAGCTGGTTGAATTATATTTATGGAAGCTCATGTTGCCTTTAACATTTCATTGGGCCCTTAAAATCAGAGTTGAAGACAAGTATCTCAAAGTTCTGAAATCATCCATGGAGGATATCATTCATTCTTTATCAAATGAAATCATAAATTGTTATTTCTTCTGTAAGAAAAATAATTCTGCATACTCTACTAGTTTTATAGAGAGGGATAGACCCCTCCCAGATTGTTTCAAGGTGGGGTGTGCATGATTCCATTTGGCAGTTCTAGATTCATGGCCATGTTACACATTTTTTAAAATATTTATTTATTCATTTTTAGGGAGAGAGAGAGTACACAGGTTGGGGTAGGGGTAGAGGGAAAGAAGGGGTAGGGGTAGAGGGAAAGAATCCCAAGCAGACTCCCTGCTGAGTGTGGAGCCCAGTGCAGGGCTCGACCCCACAACCCGGAGATCATGATCTGAGCTGAAATCAAGAAACAGGCACCCAACAGACTGAGCCACCCTGGCAGCCCACACATTTTTTTTTTTTTTTGAAGTGTTTTAGGTAACCGAATATGAGGCCGTATACTTGGACAGATTTGGAAGTATTCAGTTTATTTATCATTTAATTTTCTTCTTTAGTGACAGGGAGTATTTATATAGCAGATGAGGGACTTAAGGATTTCTATATTAAATCCAATGAACATGGAGGAAGGGGTAGATATTATATGTGGTCATATTTTTATGTAAAACCATTGTAGGGTATGAGGTAGCCCCTACGTGGGTGAGTGTATGTGTAAATAGAACTATTTGGTTTCCAGAAAATAACACTCCTAGCCTGGGCTTGTCCACATAGAAACAAAGTAGGTAAAGAAACTAAACACCATGGAAAGCCTCGTTTCTAGTACCTGTTATTTCCCCCAAATCAGTGCAAACTAAAATAAATGTTCTGTGAAATTTATGAGTCTGAGGAATTACATTTTGAGGGGAATAGGCACCTCCCCCAGGTTGGCTCACAGTCTATTGAGCAAAAAGCCCATGAAGCAAAATGACTTGAAAAACACATTTATTCAATTTTCAAATAATGGGATTAGGTTTAAAAAAAAAAAGCCAAAAAGATCTCTATTTAGATAACTGCATTTCCCTTTAGAAAACGAAGTGTGTGATATTTCCCTGAAATTATTTTATGAAATTTAATCTATTCCAGAATTAATTTTACCACTAATCACAGGTAATCAATATATAAACATTGATTTGCTTCATTTGGTATTGATATTGACTTTTATTTTCATTTCAGAAAAGGTTAGTTTATGTAGGAACTTTGCTAACTTCAGTCAGTACATCAAGCTTTCTTAGAATCATCCTCTAGGTACCTTTTACAGAACATTTTCATCCTGGACATCTTTTGAAAAAAAACACCAATTTTTATAGTGTTATACCCAGAGTTCAGAAAGAACAACTTCTTTGAAGGTATATGGTCTCCATTTATTGTCTCTAGCTTATGTAGACAAGTACAACTAAAGATGTTTTCTCCTGTTAAAAATAATCCTTCCAATCCTTTTATTTCCAATTCAGCATATTAAATATTTTAGAGGGTTCTTTAAAAATAATAATTTTTTTAAAGTTTTGTTTTGTTTCCTTTTTTTTTGAGAGAGAATGAGAGAGAGCTCAAGCGGGTGGAGGGTAAAGGGAAAGGGAGAGAAAGAATCTTAAGCAGGCCATGCCCAGCACAGAGCTCGAGCTGAGGATCCTGAGATCATGAGCTGAGCCAAAATCAAGAGTCAGACACTTAACTGACTGAGTCACCCAGGAGTCTTAATTATTATTATTATTATTATGTATTAACTTTGAGAATTCTTTGAAATAAATGTGAAGCAAAATATGTACTTATGTTTTGGTGGTCATACGCTTGTGATCATTTTTAATATACTGACTAGGCAAAAGTAAAACTATCCACAGATATTAAATATTGTAGGTAACACTGCTGTTTTAAGTATAAAATTATATTTGGCTTCATTTAATACTATAACGCACCTTCCTAGCCTGCACATGCAGAAATTATTTTATTGAAAAAAAAATGTTAAACAATTTTTGTGGAGTTTAAATGGCTTAGAAATAAAATGGTACAGCAATATTGTTTCCTCTCATAATCTGAACATGACTTTTACTAATCCAAATTTTCTAACTTAACAGAAATCCTTTTATTCAGATATTCTATTTGCTTTCCTGCTTCTGTGTTTCAATTCTCTATTTTTAGAATTTGAGTTTTGTTAATACACATAAAATGTTCTCCCTCCTTAGCTCTACTAGTCTATGTCAATTATTTCTTCCTAAATTCACCTTCTCAAGAAGTTTTCACCAGATCCCATCCTACTGAAACACTTTACAGGGGCGCGTGGGTGACTCAGTCATTTGAACATCTGACTCTTGATTTCTGCTCAGGTTGTGATCTCAGGGTTGTGGGATCCAGCCCCATGTTGGGCTCCACACTGGGTGTGGAGCCTACCTAAGACTCTCTCTCTCCCTCTACCCCTCCCCTCCCCTCTGACTCACTGTGCACTCTTTCTCTCTCTCTCTTTCTCTCAAAAAAAGCCCAAAAAAAACCAAAAAAGCAAAAAAACATTTTACAATACTACCACCTTTGAGCATCATCTGCAGTCAAAGATCTTATGCTACCTATCACTCTTGCTTTTGTGATTATAATCTAGATTATAAAACTCCTCAGGATTCTGATGGGACTTATTTTCTATTTCTAAGGTATTGAGGAAATAGGACAGTCCAGGGTGGTTACTTAGATTCCAAAGACTTTATATTTCTCTCTGGGATCCTTTGACGTTGCATCAATGGAAGGAAGAAACATGGCCAGGTACTGTTCTACAGGTCTGTAAAAACACAGGAGTACCAAAGACATATATATATATACATGTTTCCCAGAGTTATTCTTTAAAAGTAAGCATTTTAACTGAGAATATTTTATGAGAGTGGAATTATCCCTTTTACTTGTTTGAAGTTATCTATTTTCACTGATCAGTAATTTTATACATATATGGAAAATCCAATATGGTGATATATTTTAAATAACATGCAGATTATAATAATGTATAGGACAGATGTGATATATATTTGTATCTAGTTTATTAAAATAAATGTAAACTTGTAATACCACATAAATAAATATCCTTTCAAATATAGGATTTTAAAATATGTAGATTTTTCAAAAGAAACTCCATTTAGTTCTTGAGGGATTTTCCAAATGAAGTCTATGCCATGAAAATTGCTAAGTAATAATTTTAGTTATCTTCGACAAGCTACATAACATCTCTAAACATCCGTTTCCTCAGTTGTCAAATGAGGTTATTTATATCTACGATGAAAGAAGTGTTTTCAAAATTACATGGAACGATGTTTGTAATGTATTTGGTATATACATCAAATAAATGTTTCTGTGGCCTTGGACTTGGATTTTTTCTCATAGGAACCAGATTGTCTAGAGCTCCTAGATATGCATAATTTAATGTAATTCTGATTACATTTTAAGTGTTGGAGGAATGTGTATTTTGTGAATTGACACATATTTATTGAGCCTGGCTTGTTAATAGCAAAAAGTGTGAGTACTTAGGGGATTTTTTTTTTTGTACATTTTGTTTTTGGCTATATGATAACCCTCAGGATTTTTCAGGGCCTATAAACCTTATGTCTTTGAGGACAAACACGTTCTGTCACAGTAGCAGGTGGTGGAATTCATTCTAATTGAGTCGAATAGGTCCTGAAAAAAAATGCTTCTTTGTTCACCCCTTGTTATCCATAATGTTTATCAAGTTCAAAGGCAAAAAGAAAAAAAAAAAAGAAAGAAAGAAAGAAAGAAAGAAAGAAAGAAAGAAAGAAAGAAAGAAAAAGAACGGCTAAAGATTCTTGGTTCTTTAGTTTTGAAATCACAGTGAAGTTGTATTTAGTTTAAGGTATGGTTAATAGTCATTTGATTTGATACTTGTCATTGTTCTTGTTGACTCATTGGTTATTTATGTTGTTCTTAGAATAGCTATTTTCTTATTGTCCTTTAGTAAAGAAATGAGACCCCTGGAGTATGAAAGAGAAAAACTCGTGCATATGGCTAAAAGCCCCCAAAACCATAAAAACATAAATTGAATTTGAGAGATGAATGTATCATTTATTATGGTTCTGCAAGTGGCTCTAAGTCAGCTCAAATGTCTATCTATAAAATGGTGATACAAGGTCTCTATTTCATATGATCATTTTAAATATTGGTGTGATTTTCTCCCCATGTTGTGGAATAAGAGAGAAATAGTAATGTCTGCGTTCAATTTGTATTACGTCTCTTAAGAAAAGGGCAGCTTATTTTCATTAGTAGACATCCAGATAGACCTATTGGTCATTCAGCTTACACCAGTCTTGAGTTGAAAGAAACTTGTGTTCATAAAGCATCTTTGGAACACCTTCTCTATGACACTTAAACGACTTCTCTCATGAAGAAATAGTAAAATGCTGCAGATATCACAGCTGTTCACATTCTCAGGGCTTGTCTACTATGGGAAAAGCAGGACCTAAAACAAAAGATTTTAGGGAAGCAGTGTTAAAGAACACACTGGGCTTAGGGTATAAGGATGATGTGGAAAATAACCACATTTGAGACTGTATTGAAATCATGTAGTATAATTCCAAGAGAAGTATTCTCTAAGGTACCTTGGAAATTTATGTCTTTGGGGTATTTCTATTATGATAGATAATTGAAAAGTTATACCTTATCATTGAAGGAATGAATGAAATAAAAAATATTTTTCTGATAAAGAGAAGTTAGAGCCTCATTTTTAAAAAATACTATTAAAATGCTATGGTTAAAAATTTTCTCAAGGGATTTCATGAGATATTTTTGAATATAAGTACATATAAGTACAGGCATATGTCAGTATGTCTGTGTGTTTGTGTGTGTGAGAGAGGGAGACAGGCAAAACATATATGAAATATTTACATCCTAAGAGAATTTTAAAAATCACTGTCTAAAGATTTGCCTTAAAGTCTAAGTTTAATAAAATGTAGTTTTATTAAAAAAAGCTTGAAGTGAAATCCCTGTGGTTGTGCATAACTAAGCATCTGCTGTGTTACATAACCAAAGAAGTCCTGGAGAAGTTGTTCTGCCTTAGATAGTGGTCAGGTTCTTTGTGCCTTTTTCTCTATTGTGAGAGGATAATGTAAGACAAGTCACAATGAGTCAGTGTTGCACATGCAATTATCAAATAAAAGCTTGTCCAAGCATTGATAAAGTGTGTATATGTTTGAAATCTGTGTAAAAATTTAGCATTTCTCCTTTGTATCATTGTATTTCCACCAATTGTGTCCTAATAATATGGACTATTAATACAACAAATATCCTGTTTATATCCTCTGTTGTCTAGTTCAGCCTATCTTTTCTCTCTCAATGTCTTTCCCCAGTTACTAGTCCAGCGCCGATCCTTTGACTCTGTTCTTATTCAGGACATTTTTTTAAACAATGTCTAGAGTGTAACTTTCCAAATAAGAGGATTTCAGTTTACAAGGGAACTTCTGTAGATGATAAAAAGCCGGCATGGTACATGAACTCGTAGACGCATCAGACACATGGCAAACCAGAGGATAGTTCATCTGTTTGGGGAGAAAGACTTTTAGTACCTCTGTTAAACTGCAGTCTTTTGTTGAATCAAGGGCTGTCAGGTCTATCAGCATTCGCCAATATTTTAATCCTTCCCGTCTGAATTCCCTTAAGCATAGGAAGTGAACATTTCAACCTATTTTCCACCAACCTAGTGGCCAACCAGTCAACCAGTGAACCAAATAGGCACACAAAAGGACCAGGACAAAAGAAAAAATAAGAAAAAGAACCCAAAGAAGTAAATCCCGATAGTAAGGGTCAGGAATGGGTCTTTGGTTTGTTGGGCCAGGAGAGAAGACCTTCTTAACACAGTGAGTCGGGGAAGGACTTGATGAAGAGCTGTAGTAACCTCAGAAACATGGTAAGCAGTGGCCATGGGGACAGGAGAAATATTTATACTAATATGCTATGCAACTCAGCCTTGGTTCAAATAGTGGTTGAGCGTACTGGAGTCTATAAGTCTCTTAGAACATTCCTGTCATTCATCAAAAGGGAAAATTTGTCTAACAAAGGAGTGTCGTTTGGCTACAACACTGCTTAAAAATATTTAGATGTGAATCCTTTTTAGTGGAGTCTAAATCACTGTTAATTTTCTTAAAACCAGCCCACTTTATTCACTCGCGTATCTGCTTGGCCTCTGAAGGCATGCACGTCTTCAACTTTCAATAGCCTTTGCCTTATTGAATGGCTGTCAAGGAACTCCAAGAATTATTCTCTATCCCCATGTAACTGATGAGGAAGCAAACCTGGAGAAGTTGGTCAAAGCCTAACCCTGTTATTTGCTCTTCCTTCCTTAATAATCCCCGTAAGTAAGGCTCGTAGTAAATGGTCCCGGATGTTATTAATGACAGACTGACACAAGGAAAATGTTTTCATTTTGTGTAAAGGCGGACATTTTGGAAAACAAAACAAAACAAAACAAAACAAAAAAACAACGTGCAGCAGCTTTTATCCACCCACTTCCATCCCACTGTAGACAGCATCGACCGGGGGTTCTCGCTCTGTCCTGTCACTCAGTAACTGTGGCTCTAAATGAGCATGCAGACTGTGCCTTGAAAGCAGAGGCACCTTTTCAAAATATTTTGATCATTTTGTTTCATTCCATACATTGTTTTTTTTTTTTTTGAGAATGCTTTTCTGTTCACTTCAATTTTGCACTCTTAATTTATATTGACAAATGTCGAGCCATCTACTCATGTTAACTTTAAAGTGAGTGGCAATTGAATCAATTTTACATGGGAAAATATCAGGATTATGGATGGTGGTAAGAGGACAAAATGCGGTTGATAATTTCCCTTCCTCTCAGGGTTCAGAATGAGGCGTGTGCTTTCTTAAAGGGCCTGTGTGGTAGTTTCACAGCAAATGCTCTCTTTCATCTTATTCAAGTTCTGTTTGGCTTGCCTCCCGTGTTTGCTTATGAGGATAAGGTTAAGACCTCTGAAGAGGCCACTCTATCCCAATTACTTACCCAGGCTCCCCTCTTCCCTTTAAATAGTATGCACTTAGCTGTAGACAGTGGTTTGGGGTCATTATCTCCTTGATGGATGAACCCAGAGACACACAACTAATTTCTTACTTGGATTCTAAAAGTATGATAAAGTTTGATCAAAAAGACTTTGAATGTTTTGAATTTATCCACAAACCAGTCCTTGCCGCAAAACACACAGATGACTGTGTCAGTTTTTCCCTTTTCAATCTGGTTTTTCTCAAAAGGATCTTCCTCCAGCCACAGAATTTCCTATTGTCTCAAGTTGCCTTAAAGTTTCTAACTCCAACTCAAAGGCTGCCCGGTCTCTCATTCCCTTGTGTTTTACGGAAACTTTAAGCATCTGTGTTTAGTTTGGTGAACAACTCTATTTAGGCACATGCTTTATTCCCTTGACTTCACTCTAGAGTTCCTTGCCCAAGTTTGGAGTCTGAATTGTTAGAATGTTTGGACCGTAATTCCATTTCTTCCTTGCCTGGTCCCTGAGAGTTATGTGTCTCAGGCCTGATGTTCTACTTCCAGATGCCAATCTTCTAACCTGAACTTCATTACTGGGACCATTGAGAGGATTATTTTATTTCTCCAACACCATCATTTGCATGTAATCTGTTTTGGTTGATGAAATTTTTGTAGGAAGGAGTGTAACAGCAAGGCAGCCATTTTATATTTATAATCAAAATTAAGTGATTGTTAGGCAGGGCCTGGGTGTGTTTTGTTGGGTTTCTTGTCAATCTGAAGATTTTTATCAATAGCCGTCTATAAATTCCTTGTGCATCGGGAACTATAACATCCTATATGACTTGGCATCCGTGTTCCATCATAGTAACCAGCTCGCTTTGACATCGCCAGTTCCTTGAATTTTTTGGGCAATGGGAAAGGCATGTAAATGCTTTCTCATTAAGATTTAACTCAAGAGGTAAAGCATTACCTGAACCTCTCTGTGGCAAATGGTTTCATTTGGGCTTTGTTCTCTAAACAATTTGTCGATGGTTGTGTTCAGAATTCCCAGCCCTCATTAGCTAACTGCACACATGTGGAAACACAGAGGCTATGACCTTCAGATCCACTCCAGAAATACAAACTTGGTCTCTAAGTTTAGAGAGGAAATGCTTCCTTCTCTTTAGCCAGAAATCAGACTGATGTTTTGTCCAGGTCACACATACGTCGGAGCTATCCCAGCCAGCAGGGAAAAAAATGACCTCCCGGGTAATGTGTGCGTCATTAAGACTTAACTGTGTCCTTGGTCCAGGGAGCAGAAGAAACTCACTTAAAGTGCGCAGAAGCTTAGGATTTTTTAATCCATAAAACATCAACCCAAACAAAGTGGAAATTATTGGTAATTGGTGAAATTATTGATTATTTGTCCATGAAAAGTCAACCAAGAAAAAAAATTAATTTAGAGGGGCAGTGTAGATGCCTCTTTTTTATTAAATTCGTTTAAAAGCAAAAGTGTTTTTTTATGACTACATTTCAAGAGTCGCTAAACTTCCCAACCCTTGGTAAATAAACTTAATCATTTTTTTTTCAAAGAAATAATATGTTAAGTGTGGAAAAGCTAGAGACTTTAATGCAATCTTTGCATTATATCTCTGAAACTCTGAAATAACCTAAATATGTAAAAATGGGGAATGACAGAACTCCGGTTAAAGCAATGGAGTGTTTTACAACAATTTAGAAAGATAATTATTAAGACTTTGAAACAGCATGAAAAACTAGCTGCAGTATGATGTTAATTGGGAGGAGAAAAATAGAAAAATCTATGTATGCTCTGCTAATAACTAGGTCAAAACATGATGTATGTTGATTACTGAAGATATTTTTGCTTGAGAGGTGTTATTATTGGTTGACATTTATGTCTTCTCCTCTGGACTGTGACTTTCTTGAGAGCAAACATATTTTACTATATCTGCAAAACCAAGACCTAGAGGGCCCAGTTAACCCATTAAAAGATGGAAAAAAGAGGGGCGCCTGGGTGGCACAGCAGTTAAGCGTCTGCCTTCGGCTCAGGGCGTGATCCCAGCATTATGGGATCGAGCCCCACATCAGGCTCCTGCGCTATGAGCCTGCTTCTTCCTCTCCCACTCCCCCTGCTTGTGTTCCCTCTCTCGCTGGCTGTCTCTATCTCTGTTGAATAAATAAATAAAATCTTAAAAAAAAAAAGATGGAAAAAAGAAAGCAAAATACAAAATTATATTTAATCTGAACACAATTCTATAAAAACAATTCCTTCAGAAGGCTAAGGACTTGAAGGAATTGTGGAATGGCGGTTATAGATTACAAGGATTCTTTGTATGGTGATATATTGATTTTTGAATATCCATTATATTTAAAAAAAATAATTGTGCTGTCTGGAAAAACAATGATAATGAGCAGTGTCAGCATAATTTAACAGCATAAAAAGAAAACACTCATTTATTCAATAATGAGAGAACTTCAAGATGTATATCTTCATTAAAATCCAATTATATGTGTAAATTTGGGGGTCTCTGTCATTTCAAATGAGATGTCAAAAATGATAAACTTCAAATTACTCATCACAGAATATAAGGCCTTTCATGATCTGGCCTGTCCTCTACTCTCTATTACAAAGGCTACTGTACGTCTTGGATAATGTGAGCCCTGTGCCATTCTGGGACTGCTGGAACATTCACATTATAGTCCCCATGACTAGCACAACTGGAATTGTACAATGAGTGACCCACGTGGACACACTGATGGCCCTAGGCAATTCTTATCTCTTACTACATGTCCAACCATACCTGTTTACATGGCACGTGTAAAGGCATTGAGGTACCTATTCCCTTTGCTTGAAACGTCATCCACCCTGCCCCCTGCCATTTAATAACAAAGTCTGGTTTCTCCTGAACATGTACTATATATAGAAATTATACCAGGAGCTTTATAAATGTTACGGCAGTGTATTTCAAGTTGTTATAATTATCTCTCCATTTTATAGATGTGAGAGACAAGGAAGTTGTCCGAGTCCCCACAACTATAAAATGGCAAATACGGAGTAGAAACTCAGGTTTGCTTTGTCCTGAAGCCTGGCCTCTTGACCTCTCATATGTCATCCCTCTCCTGTGCTGTTTCTCAGCTCTTCCTTGACTTGCAAGACTCAGCTGATGAGCACTGAGTCTTCAGAGCCTTCCTTTTCCCTCCACCCCTGCCCAAGCTGACTCAAGGATGCTTTCTCTGTATCCCTTAAGAAAACTCTTTGCTCTCCCAAAAGTCCAGCCAGCACTTAACAAATGGGGTATAATCAGTGATTTTTCTTTGGCCATGGTCCTATCGAGAACAAGAATTATATACTTCTTCAGAAAAAAATAAATAAATAAAGGGTGTATCTTGTTCATTTCTCATTCACTTGTGCTTAGCACATGCTTGAAACGTGGAATAGTTATCTGGTGAATGTCTGGGAGAATAAAATAACAAATGGCTTAATAGCATCTTAGGTTCTCAATACATGGATGGAGTACCGAGAAGTCATCATGCATGCGATTTTGGTGTGATTAGAAACTGGGACAAAATTGTAACCACATAGCTGCAGGGAGTACAAGTTCTTGTTAAGAACGTTTGGACTTGGTATATGGGCAGATTCATTTGCCTTTTTAAACAGTGCTTTAATCATGAACCTTACCTGCTGAAAACCTGTGACTTGTTTCATTCTTTATTGACTCTGAATTCCTCAGTATGGTTTTAAAGGACCTGCTTAATATGGACCAACTCGCAGTGCTGTTCATTCTGTTTCCACATTCACCTTTAACGCTAAGCAGGCCAGTCACTTTACTCTCCCAACACATTGTGCATATACCACCCTTGAGTTTTTATTCAACTCATCCTCCTTTACCCCAGAATACTCTCTGTATTCTTCTTTCCTGCAAAATTATTAACAGACACCATGCATTTCTCTCGGTGTTGTTTAAAACCACAAGGCATTGAGCTCCCGCTATGTGCCAGGATTTATTCAGTGTACTGTATAAACATTTTATCAGGAAAAAAAAAAAACGAGTTTCCTTTTGGTTAATGACAAAGGAGAACATCTTTCAATGGAGACAGAGAGCCTTGATTCAAGTCAAAAGTTGGTTTCTAAAAATAAGTTTGACTCTCAAATGTAACAGTGATTCAAATAATGCATTGTGTGTGAACAGATGACAGCAGAAAACTAGTTCTGCGCTTGGGTATTTTCTGTGACTTTAATATTAAGTACATAGCATTTGTGGAGAAGAGTTTTTACTGAGAGCTGGTGCCTCTGTGAGTCTCTATGTTTGGTCTACTGACTATCCCATGTCAAAAGACTTCAACCCTAAATTTAGCCCAACGCTTTGCTAATGTCTGCTGCTGGTTATAAAGGGAAACATGGAAAAAGAGTTTGAACTGGTAGGCCTAAAAAATGGAAATTATGGGCCCTCCTCATAGCACCATCATCTATAAAGAATAACACCCAGTTTGCCTTTACTTGGAGAATATTGCTCAATCATTCACCGTTTATAAGAATAATAACAAAATGGGATTTTCATATTATGACTTAAAAGTTGAGGGGTCCCACTGTGTCTTAAGAAAGACTAAAAACACATGTGTCACAAGACTAACTGAAAACAGAAATTTCTTATCTGTTCATGTTCAGAGTCACTTTGCTGACACTGCTCCTGAGTTTGGAATTCCTTAGAGAGCAGAAGTTGGAAAGTAAAAGGCAAGCTTTTCCAGTAACATTTGGTTTAAATTTATCTGCAATTAAAATTCTTATGTTATGGTAGTAATATTTTTCGTTTTTTGGTTTCAGAAACACTCGTAAATGTTTCTGATACATTTAGCAAAGGCCTCCCTTTTCCTATAATTTCTAACGATTCATTCCGATTTATTAAAAATGAAAGGCAAGAAAAAAAAGAAAATGGGAAAATCTGCACCATGGAAAGGTTGTCTTCCCTGTCTCTCCACAGATAGTCCTCAGGATTATTTAAGAAGTGGAGGATTGCTCTGCTATTATTATACTATGTTGGACAGTAAAGAAATGCATCACATATTTCTAAGTTTTGGATATGAGCATTTGAAAATGGTTTCGAAAAAAGAACGTCTTTAGTTGTAGCATGTGATGAGTTCGATAAGAATGAATTTTGATTCACCTGACATTGCAGTGTGATTTAAATTATTATCTAGAGACTGTGAATACTGCATAAATCCTTCTCCAATATAATAATTGAAATCTGTGAGACTCTCCACAAATATTCCTGGGCTAAGTAACCTAAATCGTCTTGAAATTTTAAGATTTGAGCTCGAGATGTAAATATAATTCCATTTATTTACATTTTCCACTTGATATTTGATCCAGCTTTAGAGTTCCCTTTTCACCAAGAAACTGACCCAAAGACTTGAGAATTAATACCAAGGAACTTGCAGGGAAAATTAAAACGAGAACAAAGTAAACAAGACAAAAGCAGTGGTGGGGAGAGCTAGGATCTTTCCTGTTCCTTGTAGATCAGTCTTGGACAAAGACTGTAATATTTCAAATTCTGTGGCATGTGAACAATACCGTGTGTGCTGGGCTTCCAACGTTGGCATTTAGAATACACACACATTTTGGCATTTGGAATACACACACACACACACACACACACACACACGAGCTGAGGTGTATTCTGACAATCCATCTTTTCTTTATAATCTTTGCAGCAGTTCCAAAAGTCCTTAGCTGGAGGATATATTTGGAAAGTGCTGCTTTTCTGCTCTGAACACATTCAGGTAACCATTCCAAGGCTGCTAAGGTTCCACTTGAGGAGTAACTTGCTATTACCATTTGTGCTGTGTGTCATAAATGGGCCCTATTATTTTCAGCGAGACCCCTTAGCAGCAGTTCCGAAGGAGCGGCTCGAGATTTGATTATACAGGTCTCTCTCCTGAACACATCCTTTCACATTTGACATTTACACTGGTTGCGGATTTTTATGTAACTCATTAGAGAGCAGTCTGAACCTTAAAAAGGTGTTAGTCTCCCTAGAACCCTCTGGCAAAGCAAAGTCTTTTATTGGACTTAAATGTTTTGAGTTGAAACCTGTACTTGTCTGATTGGAAAGTGTTTCAGGGAACAGATTTTGTTATTTTTCTAAGCGAGGCCGCAGGAATTGAGCTGGAGATATCACTGACCGAAAGGAATTTTTTTTTTCCTCAAAGATCTGAGAACCAAAGGAAATGACTCCAGTGTTTAAAATCCTTTTATTTCCTCTGTGGACGATATCTGTGCAGTTGAGACGAACCATTCCAGTTGGCCCCCACCCAGACTTTATGGGAACTGAGATTAGGAAGTTGTATGGTCAAAATAGTCATTGTACAAATTGCTTCCAGTCTGAAAACCTCAAAGTTCTTGACAAAGCCATGATTTCTTGCCACATTTTATTTTTTTCACATGGGTGACTGACCTGTCATTCATTAATTACTTTGCCAGGATTTCTGCAGTTTTTTTAGTAATATATATATATATTTCTTTTTTTTTTTTCTCCCATTGCTTTTGAGGGGAGGAGGCAGAGTTTGTGAGACAAGTATGCAGGGTTTCTGTAAAACTTCTCTTTGTGAGACACCACGAATTTTGCCCTTTCTGTTGGCTTCTGTTTGAAATAAAAGATTGCTGGGTCACAGTCAAGCATATAAAAATGCTTTCTTCCTTTCCTAATTTCATTCCACACTTTTCTTCTTGCCTGGCTTTTCCATATCTGAGAAGAATAAAATGCTGGACATGGCCTCAAAATTCAACACCCATAACTTTCTTTGACACCATCATGCTCTTTCCCTGGAGAAAGAGAATGTACTTATCACTCTAAGATATTACATGTCCTCGGCTCTCTTCCCCAGCCTCTAGGATCTCATTCATCTGTGTATTTCTGATGCCTAGTGTGGTGCCTGCCATGTTTGAAGATGCTAAATGAGTGAATGGAGCAGGCAAGAACGGGCAGCATGTAATAGCATTGGAATGCACACAATAGGGAGGAGAACGATTATTTAAATCGTTTAAATCGTTTAAACAATTATTTAAATCCCTGACTTTGAAAGTCAGGGATTGTTCTCTGAATCAGAAACTGTGTTGAGAGAGTAGCAACAGACACAATTCTGTGTTCCTGTAAAGATGTTTTCCCTATATCTTATCTACTTCATGGGAAGTCATGCAAGCAGGAGACTCTCTTGCTGGGTTACTATAATTCTATACCAACCTAAAGCCACTCAGACTTTTGTCGAGGTGGTTCTTCCACTATCTCAGGGATTTTCTTTCTAGGGTTTCATATACAACACATTAAAATGAACTGCATTCACCTGACATTTACCACTGAATGGAATCTACCCATACTACTTGTGTAGGACTTGTCTAGTCTAATTTTGCTTTGATCTGACATTATTCAAATATCTGCTTTTGATGGACTCCATGCTGGGCACTAGGATGAGAAATAGGGAATAGACACACACCAAGAATAGGTGAATTCTAAGTCTCTAAATGATGGAGTTACCATACATAATATTATATATAAGTATATATTTGCTTTTATATATACTATTGCTTTTATATATAGTATTGTATAGATTTACATGTATAAGCTAAAACTATATATATATATATAAACTAAAACTATATTTCATGTATACAATAAAGGTAATATGAGCTTTATAGTTAATATTATTACCTAATGACTGGTGAGCACTTTATGTATGTCAGATTTTCTTCTAATGACTCGACATGGCTTAACTCATTTAATCCTTCCAGTAACTCTGTGAGATAGGTGTCAATGTCATTAGCATTTCGCAGATGAGGATACCCAGGCAGTTCTCAAGATCATTCAGTCTCTAACCCACAGAGCCCGCATCCATGTAGTTCCAAAACATATGCTCTGAACTGTTAATTTTGGAGAAGGCACAGTGGCATGTTTCAGGGAGGAGGTGATATTTGAGCTTGACTTTAAAGGATGATTGCAACGTTATATAGCAGGGATGGCGAGAAAGGTTCACCTAGAAGAGGAAAGGGCATGGCAGTGGCAGGAAGCTGCAGAAAGACTTGCATGGTATTTTCTGATGGCTATAAAGTACAGGACTTGTGTGTATGGGAATGGTAAGTGATACAACCTTGAAATGCAAGCTCAGGTCTTATTGTGAGGATTCTTGAATAAAACCCAGAGTAAAGAGCATATTACAAAGCCAATGGGAACCAAGGAGAGATTCACAGGCAGATGAGAATAATGTGGTCAGAGCCACATTTTGAAAAGTCAGTTCTAGTGAAGGAAATTGGGAATGACAGAGGAGGAGGAAAGCTAGATGCAGGTGAGGAGCATGGATCCTTTACCTCGCATTCCTCTGTTAGTTTCACAGCTAAAAATGCCTGAACAGTGATTTAAACTATTTTTCCCTGTAGCATACAGAGACTGAAGGGAGGTGGTTAATCCAGAGCCAATAAGGCAACTCCATCGTTTAGAGACTTAGAACTTACCTGTCCTTGGTGTGTGCCTTTTGTTTTCATGCCTTCATCCACCTGTGGTTGCAGATGGCTGCCCCTCACCCCCCCCCCCAACATTACATTTGCATTTCAGGCAGGAAGAATTCAAGGAGGCTAAGGGGCAGAAGACAAGTGGCAGTTGAGTGGGTCCTTGTTCAAGAGTTTTCTGCTTAAATGTCATTGGCCCTAAACTGTAACATGATCATGGGTTCATGAGACTCAGGTGAGGCTGGAAATTGTAGTGTTCACAGCTGGGCACATTGCCAACCATTAATAAAGTAGAGTGCTGGTAGGAAGAGAATTCTATCAGAGTGGATATTACAGTTGTCTGTGTGAGAGTTTAAGAGGACATAGACAGAGGGCTTTGGAGCAGAAAAGGTAAAGTGGAGACACGTGTTAAATATGAGATTCAGGAAGACCTGGGCTCCAATAAGATGAGGGGGGCTGGGGGAGGGGAGGGATCGAGGAAGACTGTAGTTTCAGACTTCCGCAACTGGGTCACTGATGGAGCTTCTAACTGAGATGGGGAACAAAGCAAATTGATTTTATGGACAAAATAGTACATTTGATTCAGGGTATATTGAATTTGGTATACCACATGGACATCCTGTAAAAAAATTGGTAAGCTGGTATAAATAGACCTAAAGGTCAGAAGATGATGATACGAGGGCAGGGTCATCTAAACCACAGCAACTGATTAAATTCCTGAAGGAGGGGATATGGGGTGGCACATAGCAGGTGACTGAGGAGAGGAAGTGTTTAAGGGCAAGCAGAAAAACCCAGAGGAATGGACAGGGCACAATGTCATAAAAGCTAAAGGAGTAGTATTTCTAAAAAGTAATAATCAATGGTGTCAAGTGCCTTAAAGATTCAAGACTGTAGAGAAGGCATTGGGTTAGAAATTTGGTCATGTTTAGTGTTCAGTAGATGTTGAAAAAAACCCAAATATACTGACACATGTACTTCTTAACATTGATTTCATATTCTTGCAGAGACTAGTTGTATTAAGAGAAGAGGTTACACAGAAGTCAAGGCAGTTCTAAAATCTACTGAAAGACAAAAATGGTACTGGGGGATAAGAAATATCAAGGGGATATTGACACATACCATGAGTAAAGTTCTAAGTGAAAACATTGAATCTTATGCTATATGCCCTTGTTGTTTTTTTGTTTTGTTTTTTAAATAAATATCCAATCTTGTAGATTTTGCAGAACTGTGACTTACAGAACATCTAGGAGTAACTAAAAGGGCAGGAAAAAAGCCTGTTGTACATTAGTAAGAGTACGTTGCAGTGCCTACATTTTTTTTTTTTAATAGTCCTTGCCTCTTTTTCTGAGGGCAGGGCTTTCATTAAAGCATCCACAAGTGTATATCTGATGACCATTATGCATCTGACACCGTCCAAGGCACAGACCATTGAATGTAGCTGGCACCAGCATTATCAAGGACTTGGATTCATCGTGGTTCATTTTGCAGAAATACTAAACAAATATCCAGTTTTCTTATGCAGACCCACAGCCACTTAGAAATGAGTTGTCTCTTGAATTTTGAAAATAGAACAGCTATTTTACAAGTTGTCATGATGGTATTGGGATGATGTCATAGATCTCCTAGATATCAAACTGCTGTGTCCATTTCTTGGTTTAGGCTATAAAGTAGCCAATTCCATGCATGAACACATACAAATAATGAAAATGCCTCAGGAAAAATATAGAAAGTTTCCTTTGTTAATAAATGTGTGTGGATATTTCTTCCTGACCTCTTCCATAGTAAAGGAAGGCCATTATTAAAGATGCATCCTTTAACAGAAAGGGATATAAAAACATTTATAGTTTTCAGGGTAAATTAGCAACTCTCTTTTCACCTTGCCAGGAAATGTCTAAAGTTTAAGTGACCATTTTCATCTTGTCAGCACACTTGACCACTTTCTTTGTTCATCTTTCAAAATTGGTAAGATTTGGTAAGCTTATTCACAGTTTGTAATTTGCTGAAGGTAAGGGTCCACTTATACACTGTGTGTTATAAGGTGGGAAAGATGACATTTTAATTGTGTCTTAATGAATAAAATATTCAGTTACCCCATAAAGATTTTATGGTGGTGTTCACACACAAACACAAAACAAACAACTGAAAATGATAGGGATGCCTATGTGAGCGAGGCTGCTGGGGGACCATGGTAGAGAGATGGGTAGGGAGTAGTTGCCTTACATAGGCCCTACATATATTTCTGTGTGCCCCCCTGGCCGCAAAAATAATAAATAAATAATAGCCTGATTGGCAGCATTGCAGTAAAATTGTCGTACCTTCTACTGATAGTTGCAATGTAAATTGGTACAGCTCTTCTAGAAAGCAATTTGTTCATATATTTCAAGGCCCATAGACATTTTACCTTGGCCTTTACACTACTGGGAACAAATCTTCGGTCAGAACCTAATCCAAGAGAAGAAAGTCACCTGTAGGTGACTACAGGAGAAATTATGAGGGTAGAATTGGGGAGGGACTATGTGAATGAGGAAGATTTAAGAGATTCAAGAAGTGTGAGGTCAGTTTGACAGAGTCAGGTGATGGCGAGGATGGTGGAGGATAGGAAGGTAGAGAATAGAAAGCCTAGAATAACTTCCAGGCTTCTGGCCTGGATTACAGTCTTGGCTCATTCACTTAGAAACAGAATGCACAAAGAGAAAAACAATACTAGAAATTTCCACAGGTTTGCTTTTAGAACTGTTGCATTTGAGAGTTCTGGTGATAAAGTGAACATGTCAAGTAGACAAAAATACATGTCTGGGATTAGACTATATCCAGATTTGAAAGTCAGAAGTGGATACTGGCTAGCAGCCAGCCGAAAAAGAAATTTAAAAATATTTTTATTGAATGGAATACTAGTACGCAGTAATCATAGCCAGGACTGTGTTGCATCTTGGGAAAATTCTCATGATTTAATATTAAGTAAAAAATGAGAATAAATGCATCTCTGCAATGATTATACTTTCTATGCACAATGAAAAGCACTGGAAGGAGAAAACAAAAATGAAAATATTATAACTTGAGTGGGCAGTAGGCTGATGAGGATTATTTTCTTTGATTTGCTATTAACGCTATTGTTACTATGTTTATGCCACGTAAATAATTTGAAAGCACGTGCTTAACTTATGTGCTGCTTTAGAACTATGAAATTGAGGAATGTTCTTAGAAGGTATTGATTTTTCAGCCTTTTCGTATAATAAAATAGCATATTAGATAAACATATATCTGAAACAAATCACAGGTGGAGCACCATAATTTGAACTGTTGGTGAAGAGTCTATATGCCTCTTGCTCCCCAGCCCCTCAAACGCTTCTGTCACCCCTTAGATTGGGGGGTCACAGTTTGAATACCACCCAGGATCATGTAATTCTCCTCGGATGAGAGTGTGAATCTCAGAGGTCCACCAGAACTCAAATCTGGTTTAACTGTCAGGCTGACTGTTTCATGGCTCTTTGATTTCTCTCTGCAACATCCTCCTTTGCTTTCACACTTCCTGTCAACTAGATCAGTTAGGGCGGCTTTATGAGGTAGATTTTACTGCTGAAATCTCAAACTTGCCCCTAATTTTTACCCCCAAATTATATTCACACTGCTGTATTGATATTCTAATGGAAGTTTTACAGTGGAATTATAAGGCATTGTCATTACTTGGTATTTCATGGTAACTTTTTCTGTGATTTATTGAGTGTGTGGCCAAGAACTTCACCTTTTGGTTCTAATAAGCGTTGCCAGATAAAACATCGGGGCTCCAATTAAATTTGAACTTCAAATGAACCACAAATACATTTTTAGTATAAATGCACTTAATATAAGAGTTTTTAGTATAAAAGTGTCCCATATAATTATTATTTATTGTTTACCTGAACTTTAAACTTAACCGGACAACCTGGTTTTTTGGTTTTTGTTTTTTTTTTTTTTTTGCTACATTCGGCCACCTTAGCCCCAATATTAAGGTGGTACTTTTGTTCTAATGACCTAGACCTAGTGAAGTAGCCACAAGCCACGTGCAGTTACTGCTGTGCACTTGATATACTTAGTCCAAACTGAGATGTGAGTGTGAATACACACCAGGTTTTGAAGACCTAGCACTAAAAAAATGATGTAAACCATCTCATTAACAATTTTAACATTAACTACATGTTAAAATGATAACATTTTGGATAGGTGGGTTAGAAAAATATATTAGGGGCGCCTGGGTGGCACAGTGGTTGGGCGTCTGCCTTCGGCTCAGGGCGTGATCCCGACGTTGTGGGATCGAGTCCCACATCAGGCTCCTCCGCTATGAGCCTGCTTCTTCCTCTCCCACTCCCCCTGCTTGTGTTCTCTCTCTCACTGGCTGTCTCTCTCTCTGTCAAATAAATAAATAAAATCTTTAAAAAAAAAAAAAGAAAAAAAAAGAAAAATACATTAAAACCAATTTCACCTCTTTTATCGTTTGTAATGTGGCTGCTATAAAATTGTATTTATTTATTATTTATTTTAAGATTTTATTTATTTACTTGAGAGAGAGAGATCACGAGTGGAGAGGAGGGGCAGAGGGAGAAGCAGACTCCCCGCTGAGTGGGGAGCCTAACTTGGGGCTGGATCCTGGGACTCTGGGATCATGACCTGAGCCAAAGGCAGACGCTTAACCAACTGAGCCACCCAGGCGCCCCATAGAAAATTTTAAATTACGTTTGTGTCATATACTATATTTCCATTGGACAGTAGTGATTTTCTAGACCTAGGGAAATTCTGATTTTTATCTGTTTTATCTTGCAGAAGATATTTCCAAGAAGGCAAATAAATACAATCAGCACAGAAGGCTGAATAAAAGTTGTACAAGATTTATACAAAACAAACTTAGCTAACCTAAACTGAGAAAAATAAGAGTTTATGTTGGTGAAAGTAGTTTCATTTGATAAACACTTTGGGGAGGGTTAGCTCTTCCAGATCAGAGAACGCATATGTACTATGCACAGATTAATATAAAGGGTGAATTATGCTTTATTGCTGTCTCTCAGCAAAACTTCAAAAGTGCTGATTTCTTTGTGATTTTGAAGATACATGTACCATTTTCTTATGAATTTCCATCATAACTCATTGGCATTTAATTCTATCCAGTGAGGTTAAAGAATCTTATGTCGTAGACACCTAAATTTGGAAGGAATCATAATGTATTACCTGCTATGGTCAAGGTTCATATCAAAACTCATACTGACTGTTTCATCTGCCTGTAATGTATTTTCCCCAGAGAGGTTATAGGGTCACTCCTGGCTGTGTTCAGGTCTCTGCTCAAATGTCATTTCTTCAAGAGGCCCTCCCATGACAGTATTATCTAAAATAACATCCTGTCACTTTCTCACTCTTACTGCAGTATATTATTTTTTGTAACATTGACGTTCTATTTCATTTTAGTCCATCCTTTCTTATACTAAATATTTTAAATTGTTTTAAGTAGCATATGTCACTTTTTTTTTTTTGTCTTTGCAACTAGCATAAAGCTTCATGATGCCCAAATTGTTCACTGCAGTAACCTCAGAAACTGGAAAAAATAGTGCTTAGTTCATAGGTAGGTGTTGTGATCCTATGCCCTTCTGATATTTCTCAGTATATTTCCTTCTTATTGTTTCTTGATATTTAACGATTTATTTGCATCTCAAAATTCAAGTTTTAATGGGTCTTTCCTACTTTGGAAGTCAGCAAAACATATCTCCTAGATCTCTGCTCATTTGCTTCCTCCTAGTGGGCTCCTATTCTGAGCCCTGCATGAGCTGGGTGCTGGGAATACAACCAAAATCTGTATAGCCACAGCTCCAGCCCTCAGCCAGCTTGTGTCCCTGTGAACAATCTCACTATTAATGGTTTTAAGCTTCCTTATTGAACCGAGGTGCCAGAAAATTGAGTTCGTGTTGTGTGAATTTGTGTTGACAGATTTCTTTGCTATTTTTTGATGGAATCAATAAAATGTGGAACACTTGTTTTGTGCCATGCCCTATCCTCAGCTCTTGATGCATATTAACTCATTTATCATCACTGTAACATTAGCGCTATTGTCATTCCCATTTTTCAGATGAGGAAACTGAGGCAGGGAGAGGCACACAATCAGTAAAGGACGGATCCAGAATCCAGTTGAGAGAAGCTACAATTGGAAGGGACAGAACCGGAATTAAGTCCAGAGGGGTTAGCTCCAGAACCTTTTCTGCAGATAGAATGCTCATGCAGCCAACCTTATATATCTTCCAAAATATGACTACTGTTGACCTCTTTGTTGAAAGTTTAAGATCATGTGTTATTTAATCTAGTTTGGGCATGCAGTCAGTTTGGAATGTTCTTTATCTCCATCTTAGCATAACCCAGTCTTACCCATTTCACAAGACTTGACATGCTATGAAACCAAGGTCCAGTTAGGGAAATGTAAATGCCTCTAGGCAGTACCGACAGAGGGACTATTTGCATAGAGATGGAACAGCCAAGAAGCTAAACACAGCCTAGACTAGGGACCCAGAGGTTAGGACAGCAGGGAACTGCTAATATATTGAGGTCTGGAGGGATGGAGGTTGGAGGCAGGGTTATAAGAAGCTGCTAGCACCTTAGGTCTAGGGGACACTGAAGGAGTTAGGGTTACCATGACCCAGAAGCTAGGGCCATCCAGTGAAGGCAGGAACCACAGGTGGGCTGTCTGGTAGGAGCTGGGATCAGGAGGAGACGCTATAGGAGAAAGAAATAGATTGTCTTTTCTTCTTCAGGCCTTTAGTCTTCTTTCAGTGCCTCCCATTGGCTAAGCCTCCTGGAATCCATTTGACACTGGAGCCTGGGAAATGCACTTTCCAAGGATATAGAGAGGATGAATGGTTCTGTAGGCCAACAGATAATTGACCAGCGTATGTGAGGTGTCATCTGCATTCATAACTCCCATGCCCTTCCTTAGTAGCTCTCCCCTTTTGTGCATTATAGATGTTAGGACAGTGCTAGGTACACATAGTCCCTGCTCATAGCGTCTATTATGTACCAGCACTGTTGTGTGTACTGTTCATGGAGCAATTTTTTTAATCCTCACAAGAGCTCTGAAAAGTAAGCAAAACCACTATCCCCACTTTTCTGATGAAGAAACCAAGGCACAGTAACATCACATAACAAGAAAGTGGCAGAACCTGGATTCGAATCTAAACTGTCCAGCCCCTAGAATGTCTATTCTCCTAACCACTGTGCTTCGCTGCTTCTCAAGATCCCTGCCTAGCTCCCCGGAGTAATGGGGATTACCTGATTTTAATATTATCTAGCAGTCGCTTCGATTCTTCAACTTTTACAGCCACTTGGGTTTGTTGGTTTTCCAAACTGTTTTTCTTTCCCCCCTTTTTTTTCTCATGTTTCAATAGTCTCATCTCCCACAGTCCGACTGTCCATTTCTATGCTTTTTCATTTCCATCGCTGACTTTTTTTTAGTTTTTTGGAAAGTGATATTCATAGGGTCAAACACCCAGAGATATCTTTTTTAGCAACTCCAGTGTTGCCGAAGGAAATGACATGTAATAAAACCATCCCACATTCTTGGGGACAGAATCAGTTTGATTCCTGGAAAGTCAACTTTAATGAGGCAGGTAATCTTACAACAGTGACTTTCATGATCTATCTGCCATTGGCGGCTTACTGTATTGAAGATGTTTGACTCACATGATCCCCTTTAATGCCCACAACAACCCTAAGAGTATTCTGATAAAATTCTCCAGTGCGTTTATTTTGTATCCTTTTTGGTTACCTATTCTTTTTCAACTGTTATCACGTCCAGTTCCAACACCCAGGAACTCAGGCTAGTGTGCCACACCCAAGAAGTGGCAGAAAGAGGACTTGAACTTGTATCTGTCTAGCTACAAAACCTAGGAAGCAGTGCACCTGCTCTTACAATGCCTAAGGAGGGGTGACGCTCCTTTAAAATGCATGTGCTGGACACTGATTTCACAAAACATTTGGGACCACGAGATGTGCATGGTTCCCTTTAACTTCTTCAGGATGACCTCTTTTGACCACACAGAGTAGAAGGAAGTATCTGAAGAATGAATTCCTTTCAGCAAATGAAACAGTGGTAAACATGTATTTTAAATGTAATTAACAAGTCCCCTTAATTAAGGAACTCATATTCCTCTCTCGCATTCTGGTTTTTCCTGTAGTTGGGTTTCTGTGTATGTGTTATGGAGACTGTGACTTTAAAAAATATTTTTTAAAAGGCCCCAGTTACCCTGCGAGCACATTTTTATTCTGGCTCTGGCCACAAGAACTGAATTTGACTAGGTTCTATATCAAAATAAAATCCAGAGAGGCATTCCTAAGCTTGGACCTTTTGTCCACGTCCACTTCCTGTTGACCGAGTGACAGCCTTTCAGCTGGCTTCTGCTCAAGCCGTTCGCACAGAATAGGGAACAGTGTTCTCAAGGGCAGCAAAATCTCGCAGCTGATTAAATGTAGCATGAGATGCAACCAAAATGCCAATTCTCTTTCCTTCTTGGGTTTGCTGGAGTCCAAAGGTCAAAAGGAAGGCAGAACAGCTCAGTGTATTGGTGTGTAATTCCACTTCAACTATGGATCGATGATACAGCATATCCTTATCCTTGTCTCATCAAGGAGTTCTTCAATCTTCAATTTTTGTCCCCTCAACAGTGGCTTGTGTGAACATGCTATTAGCTGGCAGGGTCCAATTTCAATATTAGCTGCTACGTTCGGTTTCAAGCTCCTCACACTTGTCTATGCTGGGTATGAATCAGAAACTGCTGCCAATTTTCTTTGAGGGCATTTTAGTATCATTATCCCAGTGCTTATGCTATTATCTCTCAAGTGCTGTTTTCCAGCTATTTTCTGCCTCTGAAAAGACAGGGTAGTTTAGTTATTTTATCAATGAAATTTGAACATGCAGTATAGCTAACTCTTGACTTGTGATTTTCTTTATTTCACTACCTGGCTGAGGAAATGCTCATATTTACAGTGGGAAGGCACCTCAAAGATCATCTGGTCCCTCGCTACTCAGAGAATGTTCCACAGAGGAGTGGCATGGGCATCACCTGGGAGCTTATTAGAAATACTCAATCTTAGGCTCCACCCCAGACTTTCTGGAAGGACTCTGCGTGTTTCATGCATATTTCCTGTGCAAATTAAAGTTTGAAAGGCAGTGATCTGGTCCAGATCCACAAGTACAAATCCATCTTCTAACCAGTCTTGAGAGAGGTTTTCCAGCCTCTTTTTAAAAACTTTTAGCAGTAGCAATGTCACTTTGGCAAGCTGGTTAGAGAGCTGATATAATTTCCACACTTAGATCTTTTTTTTTTTTTTTTCCTTTGGAGCAAACAGAATACGTCTAAAATGACCTTTCTAATATTCGAAGGTAGCTAACATATTCCCCATCCCATTCCTCTCTCTCTCCTTCTCTCTCTCTCTCTCTCTCTCATTCTCTCTCTTCCATTCCCTCCTAGCTGTCTCCTCCCTTTATTCCTCTCTCTTAGGTCTTTTCATGCTAAGTAGGTTTTTCTATCATTCCTCCCCTTGCCTGGTTTCCAAATTTTTCAACAATAATGATTACTATTTTACTAATGGGCTCTATGTTGTCAGGTTCCTCTTAACCTGTGATGTCCAACATAGAATATAGTGTGTGTGTGTGCATATATGTGTGTGTGTGTGTATATATCCATATATACATATATATAATATTCCTTTAAATGATCGATTAGTATATTTTAAGATACACGTTTGTAGAGAAGTGCAGGGGATTGTTTTGACCTGTAGAACAAAGGGATAACTGTCCCTGCTGACCTGGGAGGATTTAAAGGCTGGGTGATCCAGTGAGTGATATCATTGTTTCTTATACGGTATTGGTCGGAGAGTAGAAAAGATGGGGAGCACCTACTTCAGTGGGAACACTGCTAAATAACACCAAAGCTGCAACACTAAAAGGCACAATCACACTTTTAACTTCCGTTAACCACACTCCCAACTTGAGTGGAAAAGAAATTCTGGAGTAAGTATAAAATGCTTATAAAAATTAAAATTGTAGGGGCACCTGGGTGGCTCAGTCATTAAGCGTCTGCCTTCGGCTCAGGGCGTGATCCCAGGTCCCTGGGATTGAACCCCGCATTGGGCTCCCTGCTCCACTAGGAGCCTGCTTCTTCCTCTCCCACTCCCCCTGCTTGTGTTCCCTCTCTCACTGGCTGTCTCTCTCTCTATCCAAAAAAAAAATAAAAATAAAAATAAAAAAAAGGAAAATTAAAATTGTAAAGTGATCATTTTGATCATTTGATAATTCTCCTTGAGATCAGGGATGATTTAAGCAATCAACCTCTTCCCTTTTATTGACACTTGAATCATGTGTTACTGTGGTTGGTACAAACCTATTGAAGGTCGTTTAAACAAGTCCTAAAGTAGGATTTAGAGCACTGTTTTCAGCTCTAGTGCATTGTGCTGACATGGGTAGATTAAGTGGCAGACTCAGGGAACACTTGGCTTGCACTCAGATATTTGCAGTGAATCTACGTCTGAAATTTTGCCCATCCCTGTTAATACCACCCAGGTAACTTGGGAACCAGTGTTCATGTGAGTATCACAATTTCCAGCTAAAAGTCTGTTCCACATTTTTCATGTTTTGCATAAACTATCCATTCAGATTCCTAGGGCTTTACCACCTTTCTTAAAGATTGGCTCTTATTTGGCAAAATGTCACTCAAAGAAATAACAGTTGTTGACATTATTTCGATTTAATATAAAAACATTGCCTGACTTATAGCTAGAACTTCCACGTAAACATACCAAGTATGATCTTCCTGTTACATTATCTGTGTCTTTCTTTTTCTTTTCTTTCTTTCTCTTTCTTCTTTCCTTCCTTCCTTCCTTCCTTCCTTCCTTCCTTCCTTCCTTCCTTTCTCAAATTTTCAAGCACTGGTGTTTGTCTTCACAATCATTACTGCAAAGAAGTATAAACAAATCAGGATAAGTAAGAAATATTAACCATTTCTGAAACCTACAAAAATGCAAATAAATTTCACAGATATCTTTCTTTTAAGTGACATGTATGGTAGTCTATCTCTGAAAAATTTATAAAAATTTGTACCAACAGTAACACACATTATTCAAATAGTTATGATATTAAGAGGTTGGTCACTTAGACTTCCCCTGACCTCAAGGAACATTATCAATAGCATTTTCATGATCATCTTATACTTTTAATATTCATAAGCATTTGCGCTCACTCCAGAATTTGTTTCCCAGTTCAAGTGATTTTGTGGTTTAGAGATACAAAACCATCCTATGATAAAGTATCATACTGAAAATGTCTGACAACTTTGGAAAATTGCTCTATAGAAATAGTTTTGGTGGTAGAGTAGTCATTCGCCCTCATATGGGTTTTTCAGAAAATAAAAAAAAAATAGAATCTGGCATTAATTTGCTACCCATATTTTAGAATTGACAATGCGAGTGGAAAAACCTAAGCTCATGAGACTTTATTGATTGATCTAAGCCACTTCTTTAGACCAGTATATGTGTGCTCTGTGATAGAAAACTCTGAAGCCATATCATGACTTATCCCTTTCTCTGTAATTTTTTTATTAACTCACAAATTTATTTTTTTTGAAAATGCCAAGAAGCCATGAAAGTGCATTTGATCATTTTAACTGCCTTATTAATGTGAATCCAAAAAAACTTTCTGTTAGGAAGAAAGTATAAACAGGAGTCAGGAATATATACAGAATGTGGTATACATCCCATAGACATTTTCATTTTTTAAATTTAAAATAGAGCGTATACTGATCCATTTTCAAAATGTTCGTACAAGCCATTTTAATGGGAGACATTAAACATCATGATCGCTATATGCGTGACTGCCTCAGTGAGGTCTAAGGATGAATTCCCCAAATGCATTTCATCAAAAAAAAAAGGAAATTTAAAGATAGATAGATAGATAGATTGATTGATTTAATTTTATGGACTAGAAGCATAATGACAAATAATGTCAGTGTGAAGTTACGAGATTTTGTGAGTAATTGGAATCCATGGCAGTGTTTATAGGATTCCATGAACCTGTCACAAATGCAGATGGGTAATTATTGGGAAACAGAAGGAAACATCTGAAAAGAACCAATATACTACTAGGGGGTGGAGGATTGATTTCGGCTACTGGCACTCTAGGTAGGGCAGATGGTATGTTTGTTGGAGAGTAAGTAAAATTATCTTTCATTCCAACATATCTTATTTGCGCCTGATATTTCCTTACCCTCTGCAAAGCTTCCCTTGCCCTATACACTCTTGAAACATTCTTTTCTTTTTTTATTTACTCTCAAGATCCTCCTTTCCTCAGAGTTCATAAATTCCAAGCTAACCCAATTGTGTACCCAGATCCAGTGCCTTTCCCCTCTTAGGCCATTTGTTCTGCAAAATAAATGCAAGCTTTCTGTCTTTTATAAAACCTATAATAAATATTTGTGTAGAAACTAATCAACAGAAATGACTCTGACAAAATCTAAAACAGCACATCATAATCTTTCCAGAAGAATCAAATAATGTAGAATGAATTCAAATTATAAAATTTTCACCCCTGAAAGTTGGAAGTGTTGAAGTAATACCACAAAAGAAAATTCACAGTAATAAAATTTGTTATGGACTAAAAAAATGTAATTTGTAAAATTTGCATGGAAAATAACTGATCCAGAAAATAACTTCAATAAAGTTAGAATTAAAATATGTTGATGCTATGCATAGAAAATTGATAATGGAAATGATTTGGGGAAATACTTTATGAAATTCTCTAATGATCTGATTAAATGAGTGTGCCCATAACCCTGAAATAAATATGTCTTGTTGGTCCAAAAATGGAGTCTAAATGGTCGGATCAGAATGTTTTTTACTCTCCGGAGCTTAATAGTTTACTTTTCCTAGGGTTACTGATATGCTTGTAGAACTCCAAGTTTTAATTTTGACAATTAAAAAAAAAAAAGAAAATTTAATGACGCCATCCCATTGAGGGTGTCGCGTATTTTGTGGCCATCACCTCATCCCCTCTCTCCCGACTCAAAGCATGGTCTACAAAACAGCAACATCAGCATCACCTGGGGCTTTTCCAGAAATACGAAATCTCTGTCCCAAACCTAATCTGCAGAGTCAGAATCTGCATTTTAACAAGATCCCTAGGTAATTGTATACACATTAAAATTGGAGAAGCTCTCCGCTGTTCTAATCCTGCATAAGACCGGCTTGCAGCCTGAGCTTTCCCCGGATTGTTTTCATTTCAGTTTATTTCAACTCTAGAGTGCGCCGCGACACTGCCCACCTTTGTGCTTGCACAAAGGGAGACGTCTTTTGTTCCTCATTTGTTCTATTTTCCACTTCATTTATGAAGAGACATAAACAATGTAATTTGGAAAGAAAACCTTGTGATCTGGTTCAGAGCGGAATTTTGTAGCGAGGATATTTATAGAATAAGAGACGCTGATGTTCCCCATGTCCTCGTTGCGGCTTCTGATGTGTTTTGTTGCTAATAAGCGCCCTTGCCTTGGTGTTTGGGCATCTCAAGTGTTCTTGCTGAGGCAGCAAGGAAAAGGCAATTCGGCGCCTGTGCAGGATGTAGTCCTGGTAACGAATAGGGTGCGAATCCGCTCCCTCTCTCAGCATTTATCAAACGTGAACACAAACTTAAGAACAAAAATAGAATTTGGACCACCGGAGCCTGGGCTACACTTGGCTAGCTCGTTCGGAGAGCACTGTCAGCTGGTTTGGGTCACGTAGCAATTCCCCAGTATTTTCCCTCTTTTTCCATTACTTGGACATTCTTCTGGAAGCCTGGTCAACTAACTATTTTGGTCTTCGGTCTGTTTACTCTGTTCCTGGGAAGAATGGAAAGAGCGCCATTCTGAGTCTTAAGAGGCCGGAAGTAGCCTGTACCTGCTGGTACTACAGGTATTCAATGAAATGTCCGTTCTCCCTCTCTCTCATTCTCTCAGTAGTGAAAATTAGATATATGGCTTTCAAGTACTAACTCTTTTCGCTTTAATTTTTCTTATCTATAAAACAAGAATTAGACTGAAAGACCATATATATATGGTTCACACACATCCAGTTCCATGGATCTCTATTATCCAGGTTCTTTTTAGGATAAAAGTCCCTTAAACTACCAGGGTTCAATAGAGAGGCCTTAGCTGCTATCCTAAGTCAGGGGGAGCTGAGGGAATGGGGGTCTAGACTTCCTGCTTCCCAGCACTGGAGCCCCTCTTCACCTCTTGTATGTACCATGGCTTTTCATCAGATTTTAATTGAGAAAAGTTCCCAGGCTCTTAGGAAATAAGTGTGAGACCTGATTCTCTAAGAAATTAAAATAATTGAGAGTGCAAAGCACATCAAAATTGCTCTGGCAGGAAAAGCAATAAAACACATACATGTGCATGGCCTCTAATCCTCACTGTGCAGTGATGAAAATCAGAGAAGCCTGGATCCTATAAAATATTTTGCATGAATCAAGCTGCTGGATACCTATACAAGTTTACTTCCTGGAATTTTAGGATTTCTTTTTTTTTTAATTTTTTTTTAAGATTTTATTTATTTATTTGACAGAGAGAGAGACAGCCAGTGAGAAAGGGAACACAAGCAGGGGGAGTGGGAGAGGAAGAGGCAGGGTCCCAGTGGAGGAGCCTGATGTGGGGCTCGATCCCAGGACTCCAGGATCATGCCCTGAGCCGAAGGCAGATGCTTAATGACTGAGCCACCCAGGCGCCCCGGAATTTTGGGATTTCTATTTAGGTTTCATTTTTTTAAAAAAATTACTACCTCAAAGGCTTCTGGTGATCACTTTCTCTCAGGTGCCTTTTTCTTATTTTGAGTTTTTAAATGGTTATGTTTTATGCCAATCAATCACAAAGTCATCACAAGCCAGAAGCATTTCAGCCTATGTGGTTGGATTAGATATCCTCATGTCAGTTTCATTTTAATGCAGTTATTTTTAACTACTATTATATATTAAATACCCCTTTTGGAGTTTATACTTCTGCTCAGTTCTTGCTATGGAGATTAAGAAAATCTGTTTCTAATCTATTCGTTCTGCCAAGCATTAAATGTCCTGTGATTAAAAAGCCTAGCAAGTGTTTACCAAGTGTTTCTTGATCAACATTATGGGTCATTCCTTAAATCACTCCGATATGTGTTATATTTTCATGTTCATTTTACTTATGAAAATGTAAATGCAAGAGTAATTAAACACCAGGGCTCAAATTAACAAATGAGGTCAGGCTGATGTTTAGAGTTTAGTTTAGAGTTTAGTTCTCTATTTATCCTACTGTGTTATGCTTCATCTTCCCTTAATATCACTTGCCACCTGTAGATACAGCAAATGTTTCTGAAAGGCATAGTTTCCCTTCTTTTCAGTAGTGAGGACAAAGGTCATGTTCCAGCAACATCCTAAGCACACCTTCACCACCAAGTGTATTTGACTTTGAAACGCAATCAGTTATCCTTAAGCAAGAAATCTGGGGCACCTGGGTGGTGGTTAAGTTTCGGCTCTTGACTTCGGCTGTGGCCATAACCTCAGGGTTCAGAGATGGGACTCTGTACTTAGCGGGGAGTCTGCTTAAGATTCTCTCCCTCGAGGCGCCTGGGTGGCTCAGTCAGTTGAGCATCTGCCTTTGGCTCAGGTCATGATGCTAGGGTCCTGGGATCCAGCCCTGCATCAGGCTCCCTGCTCCACGAGAAGCCTGCTTCTCCTTCTCCCTCTGCCTGCTGCTCCCTGCTTGTGCTCTGTCTCTCTCTGTCGAGTAAATAGATAGTCTTAAAAAAAAAAAAAAAAAAAAAAGAGAGAGAGAGAGAAAAAGATTTTCTCCCTCTCTTTCTACCACCCCCCCTCAGATAGATAGATAGATAGATAGATAGATAGATAGATGATAGATTGATAGATAAATCTGAAGTTTCTGCAGACAGAAAGGAGAAGCGGCCTGGATACCTGTGCCTCCAAAAGTGAGCAACAAAGAAATAAGTTTTCTTTTACGTTTGCCTTGGTTGAGTGAAACAAGGTCGCAAGTTTACTTCATTCTTTAAAGAAATATTTCATTCTGTAATTATATCCAAATTCATATTCTCTAATAGAGAAAAACAAAAATGTCTTTCTTATAGACATGTCATAGATGGGAGATAATCCACACCTGTTGAATGTGGGAAAAGTTTTTCCAGAGATTCTCTGCACCTCAAGTTAGCATTAAGAAATTTAAAATGTACAATTTCAGATTTATAGATTTTGCTGGAATTAGTTTAACCTCCAGGGTCATGAAGATATTTAGCAGTGGGAATTGAGAAGAATTTATTTTAAATCTTCTAGATGGTGACAAATTAATTATACTTTAAACATGCCTTGATTATCCATCAACCTTTGAGTATGGTTCCACAGCATTTAGGAGGATAGCTGATATATTTTCCACTCATAGTATATGTCACCAAGCAAACTTGGTGAAGAATTATAACTGTAATACAATAATTAGTTAAAAGTTATTTGATGAGAGGAATTACTGATTAAATAAAAATACTTGAAGGAAAGAAAGCCCAGCACAAATTAAGAAAATAAAACTTCAGTCAATATGATCATTTATGTTAGCAGCTGGTTTTATGGAAACCACCAAACTAAATATCGAAGATGAATTTTATGCCTATGAATGAAACTGGCTGCAAATAATGAGGTAAATTAGCACACAACTTATAATTTACCTAGTGGTTCTCTATTAAGGACATCCCATTGTCAGACAAAGGGGTTCATATGTTTTTGATAACTTCCCGTAGGGGTTTTCAGGGCAATTCTGAATTAAAGTGATAAAACACATCATCTCTATATAGGAAACATATTTGTGTGTCAGAGATGGTGATGAATCTAACATGATAGATTTTACAAATGCCACTTAATGATTGTTTTGATCTTGACGATGTGTGCGAGATTTTAAGTGTATCCTTCTGTGATCTCATTTGATGAATTGTAAGGTCACTTCCATTAAAGCTTTTTCATTACATGCCACTGTTAAAATTTTTGACTATGGTTAAAAAGGAGCTAATTGTCATCTCCAATGAAGTTTATTTTGCCCTTTGGGTATGCAGTTTTCCTGATGAACTTTTTCTACTCTCTGGAGATCTCTGAAGGGTTAGGACAGCGGGAGTTTCCTCATATCGGGAATCCTCAGAGCTGGGGTGTGGCAAAACCTAGTCTACATCCACAGTCCCTTCCACAAACTTGCCCTTGATCTTCTATCATAAGGAATTTGTGAGACCCGTGAAATAGATGTCTGTCTAATAATGCATTTAAGTATGAGATCAATGGTTGATGTCATTGTTCTCTTTTTATTGCTAATAAATACCAGTTGAATTGCAACTGATCAAGATGTATTTCAGTACATTGGGTTTGGCCTGCATGACTCATGTTATGGGCTGATTTAAAATTCAAGCAAGGATTCTATTAGAGTTATTTCCCTCTTACTAGGGACTTGATCTACTTCTGGTCTATACCTAGTCTGTTGGTTTGATGTGAAGGTAGCATTCGATTATATACATTTGAGAATAAGTAACAAATAGGTGTCCGAATAGTCCCTGAAGTATACCAATATCTTTAACTCTTATCTGAGGCTTTGAATCTTTACAGAATTAGCTAGACATATATAACCCTGCCAAGGAATGACCTCTGAACTTGTAAATAAGGGGAAATAAAAAGACCTGGAAAGTTAGCATGGTATAGGTTGTCTCAAACTTCTTTCCAATTCGTGTTACTTTCCCAAAAAGAGAATATCTGATAAAGGCAATGCCAAGAATCTCTTGGGAGACATGAATGGTCCACACATTCTCAGTAGGAGCCACTCATTTACGGTACTGCTGAGTGATTCTTAGGATGGTTCCTCTTTACCTTCCTCATCACGGGCCATACTTGTTGTGTCGGTTTTGTTGCAGTTATGTGTTCTGGGCTGATAGCTACTGATTTGTAACATATGCTATTGTAACTGTGCCACGATCTCTGTCATATTTCACCACCATACCCTTGCAAGAGCTTCGGAAGACTTGAAGAAGACATGTCAGAAGAGCTTACCAACTTCATATGTTAGCCACGCCACACAAAAGTGCTGCAGAAATGAGCTGCAAATTCCAAGCAGTGTATTGAGTGTGTGATTTATTTGTTCTCTGGGCAGGTCAATTAATTATTTCACAGTGATGCCACCCTAAATTGTAAATAGAAAGAGAAAATGAATTGTCACATTCTGTGCCTGTCTCTCTTACCACTTAAGATGACAAAAGCAGTTTCTCCCCTGAAAGCAGGTGATAACCAGAAATGGGAGGGTTGGACTGGACCTAAAATTGTTGGTCAGTGTAGCTCAGAGATGCAGTTAAAAATGACTTTCAAGATAGTGTTCTAATATTTTCACCACCTGTAGGTTCTTGAGAGGGTATTTGTCCTTGTCAGCGTGGGCTGCTATAACAAAAATACCATAGACTGGGCGGTTTAAACAACAAACATTCCTTTCTCACTTGTCTGGAAGCTGTGAAGCCCGAGATCGTGGTGCCGGCAGTTTGGGTGTCTGGGGAGGGCCCTCCTCCTGGTTTGTAGGCAGCTATCTTCTGGTCAATCCTTACATGGCAGAAAGACCTAGCCCATTTCTTTCTCTTCTTGTAAGGACACTAACTCCGGTCATGGGACTCCACCCTCACACCCTCATATAAACCTAATCACCTCCCAAAGGCCCTACTTCCTAAAATCTTTGGGTTGGGAGTTAGGGATTTGACATATGAATTTTAGGGGGACCCAAACATGTTGTCCATAATGCTATTGTAAGGTAAGGCAAAGGAAAATAATAATTATTACTTCATACTTACTATAATGTGTTCTTCCTGTCTTGGAAACACAAAGGAATGGTAGTTTTCCTAAATTTCCAAATACATTTTTCCAGATAGATTTTGATTGGTTATTGTATTAATAAAGAAGAAGGTATTTCTAGATCTTTTACTGAGGGGGAATGAGATAAGAAGTAAGAAAGATAAAACCAGCACATGGAGAATGTAGCTGAAAGACAGCTTTTCTAGTAAAAAGATGAAGCACCCAAGTTATTTATCACTGAATTGCTGCTCCATTTATAACCTTGGCAAATAATCTCTCTTTTTCCCAACTGAAAACATATTTGTGTTAGCAGAATGGACCACTGATATGTTCTTAGAGTGAAATTTGAAATGGTTTCTTAGGACCCTAACTTTGGCCCCAAAGTCACTTTACAAGATGAAATACTCTTTTATTTTATTTGGAAAAGAACAGTATTTTAATAGAAGGACATTCTAATTTCCAAGTCTGCCCCCTTGGCAACAAGCAATGTAAAGTCCATACATGCTGGCAAATACCATAAACTCCTAAGTCACCCAAACACCTTAAATAAAATTGCTTGGATAGAAGTTGTTTCAAGAAACTCTTGTGCCAGCTTCTCAAGAACCCCTTAGGAGCCCTCATAAAAACAAATGCTGCCTCTGATACTATGAGTTTGAATCCTTTTTCATTTCCTCCTCACATTGTAAGTCATGGCTGACTATTAACACATCACGCGGGCAAGGTTTTCAATCTCTCTCTCCGGTGTCTGTCCGTGTGTCTGTGTGCATGTGTGTGTTTGTGTACGTGTGGACCCGTGTTTTACATTTGGGTATCAGAGAGCAGATAATTCTGTGATACTTAGGAAATAGTCTGCACCCATCTCGGTAACCTAATGTAGATGTTTAGCCCTAAGTGTAATTCATGATTCATGTTGTCGGGCAGTTTATCACCTATCATAGAAATGTACTATAGACTTACATTGGATTTTACTCGAGGAAACATGAATAAAGCTAAATGTGGATGTAGAGATAGTTAACTAAATATTGAAGCATTTATGTTACTGTCACATACATGAACACGTTTATACATTGTATCGGCCTTTGGAAGATTTGAATCAATCTGGATTTTCCCACAGAAGACTTGAGGTGATTTACAAAAGCACAGGCTTTACAATAAATACAATAAACCTGAACTAGAAATGGAAAACCAACAGCACTGACAGAAAGTTGAAGGAAATGCATACTGTTATTGAATGCCCAGCTTCCTGGTAACCCAAACAAAAAGGGACACAAATAAGACACATCTTTATCCTTATTATGCCCGAGGAAGTTCCTCAGGAGAGGCCAAAGTTTTTCCTGGCAGGAAATTCTAGATGATATGTTCTTAATTTATTTAACAAGAGTTGCTTAGAAGCTAGTGAGTTTGAATTTGCCTGGTCCTTAAAGACAGTACTATGGGTAGATTTATGTTTCCAGATTGCAGGCTTTGGATTTTTTTCAAGATTAACTTTCGAAATGCTGTCCTATTATAAAGCAGCAAGTGGTTCACTTGGGTTGGCTTGGTCCTTGTGGTCAGTGAAGGCATGTGCTGTCTGGGAGGCAGGCGACACGACATCAGGCCAACCTGGAGTCCTACCCAGCTGTGTATCCTTGGTTAGGTTCTGTGACCTGTGTGATTATCAAGGTTTTGTTTGTTTGTTTTCTATAAAATAAGAATTCTAAATTGTATGATTATTGAGATTACATGAGAAAATATATTTAAAATAGCTAAGATTATCACAGTTCTGTTTCAAACGTTGATGCCAAAGATGAAAATAAGGGTTTCTTCATTTTTTATGCTTACTTTCCCACTGATCACAAGTTTTTGATTATATAGTAGAGAAATAAGGTACACAAATGAATGGGGTCACCTGGGTGGCTCAGTTGGTTGGGTTTCCAACTCTTGGTTTCCACTCAGGTTATGATCTCATGGGTCATGGGAGCAAGCCCTGTGTGGGGCTCCCTACTCAGCAGGGAATATGTTTGAAGATTCTCTTCCTCTGCCCCTCCCCCCTTGGCATGCACTCTCTGTCTCTCTCAAATAAATAAGTAAATCTTAAGAAAAAAAAAAAGAGATACACAAACGAATGCATGAAATAATCACAGAAATTTTAACTGCTGTCTGGACTTCTGACTCAGGTAGTTCCACCTGGCAACCAATACCATAGTTATTTGGGACTTGAAGGAAATGAGTTATAATGAATATGTGGTCTCTCAAAGCTGAGGATTTACCCTTTTGAAAACAAAACATACTATTGTTTCCAAAAAATAAAGGTACCTATTCATAATGAAAATCTTTCTCAGATTGGATTGTACCCTTTCTTGCCTTTCAAAGGTGAATATGCCACATAAAAACAACTCTTTTAGCAATTTAGAATATTAGACTTTATTCTGCTTTAAAGCAATATTAACCCTGGGGCTCTTTATGGCCCTTAGGGTGTTTGTGCGACATAAGTCGCCTTAGCCTCCTGTGCATTTGGAATCGTGAGTCACACTGTTCCTTGTACCAGCCCTGTGGCTTCTTTTGCCCCTTTTAATTTGTTATATCTCATGTGCTCGGGAATTTGAAAATCAGATAACCAAGCTAATTTTAACTGTGAGTAAAATAAGAATAAATAGAATCTGGTCGTCTAGGTATCAAGTACCTGGGTTGGTTTTTATACATGAACTCAGTGCCTTGTCTTTAGTTCCTTGGAGCTCCATTTGACTTAATTGCTGGTTTTCACTGTGTTCTGAAAAGGTGAAATGTTATTCTGTTTTCTCCAAGAGTTGTTAAAGACTGACAAGACATTGGGAGTGCCCCATATGCACAAAGTTCAAAGTCATTAAAATTATCAAATCCTTGAATATTCAGTGATAGTCACTAAAAGAAAATCAGAGCTTTTTTTTTGCTCCAAGTTTACTGAAGAATTATTCACAGGAAGTAATTGTTTATTCCTTAAGAAGTTTGAGGGAAGGAAACTTTCATCATCTTCCCTGTGGGGTTGCTCAAAGGCTTAACTACACTCATCATTCATGCATTCCTCTGTGGCTCTCACCTAGGTGCCACTTAGTGATAATCTGCCCCTTTCTTTGGGTTTCATTCACAGTGAAAATAAAAGACACTTTAAAACTGCCCCTAAAGTGGTTTAAATGAACTATTAGATATCTTTAGGCTTTAGTTTTCATTTCCAGTAAATCACGTTTACATCTTGCTTTGTCAACAGGCCTTGCTTCCTAGTACACTGTAAAAGGGCTGTTTTTATATCCCATCTATCCCTTAAAGATAAAGTGACTTGAAACCAGAATAAGTGGTTCCCATATACAAATTGGAAGGAAAACCTAAATCTTACACTTTCCCTGGAATCTACGACTACAGAATTTTTTTTTCTTTCTTTAATTTGGTTATGCATCACCTTTATTGAAGTTTCCATTAGGCAGTTAATTTGCTTCTTGTCATTTGACTCCATGGTATAAGGCTCAGTACAACATTTGTTTGTTACCGATCAATAGTGACACCTAATCTTTCTGTTGTGTTTGTGACATATTGAGTTGTACCTAGAACGCTCCCACCGGTCCTCCTAGCTAACATTTACCCGTGCTCTTAATCTGCATTGCACTCTGGGAGCAAGGCTTTATATGCACCATCTCAGTGTAGTTCTGTCCCAGCTTTCCAACATCGATAAAGTAATTACCCACTTTATAGATAAGGAAACCAAGGCCGGAGAAGTTAAGTTACTGGCCTTAATTAGCAAGTAGAATTGTGACCCGGAATTATACCCTGGCCGGGTGGATGTACCTCTTCCTGCCAATACTCTGAGTGCTGCCACTGATACGTGGCCATGAGTCTGGGCTGATGCCTGGGAGCAGAAAACTGTGCATGCCCATAATATTTCTTTCAGAAGGAGTAGAGAGAGATGTAGCCTTGGGCTCATCTCCATTTGACACAGGGATCAATTTCTTCACAATCTGTGAAGTTTCGCAAGCATGTTTCCCTACGCTGCCAAATTGCATTACTCTCATGCAAATGCTTGCAGCTCACCTTCACTCAATTGCCTGTGCTTGCCCATGATCTCGGGGAAATGAGCTGAAAAACAGACAGAAAACTGCAGAGCCGTTGTGTGGCTTCCAGGGACATGAGCATGGCCTAACCAAGTTTACCCTCGGTGTCACCTCTAACTGCCTTAGGTGGAAGGGCCTAAATTGCGGGCTGTTAAGCATTAAATGAATATAAATGAGTATAAAATATGGCTCTAAGTACCAACTATAGGTGAAAAACTCCCGAAAATGTATTCGAAGCCCAGATCTCTATCCAAAAGTGCAGTCTCATGTACCCAACTGCCTGTCACATAGTCTAACAAGTAGGTGGTATTCTTTGCCCCAAATCAGGAATTAACACCCCCAGTTTTTAAATGGCAAGAGAGATGACAGTTTTCTCCCTGTTAACTACCCCGTTCCCTCTAATAAGTGTTGAGCCATTTCTAGGTTGGCTGACAGTTGTAAAGTTTGAATAATTCTCCATTCCTCTTATTTTAGCATCCCCCAGGGGCATTTATGTCAAAGAATAGCTTCTTTTCTTGCTTTTCGTAAAAAGATCAGAGAATCTCTTAAGTAATCTATAAATAACTGTTCACTATCCTTGGTAAAGATAACATTTAATAGTCCATTAGAGTTTTCAGAAGCAATAAAAATGTTTTAAAATGATTTAAGTTTAAGGGAAATGATAATGCCTCAGTATGTTCACTGTGTGAAAGAATGGTCTGGACAGTGCCCCCTCTTGGAATGAGGAAGAGTCTCCTGAATGTGGGCAGAGGGGAGAGCCAGCCACATGGGGGGAGGGCCATAAACAGATTGGAAATCATGTTTCTCCTTCATCTCTGAGAGACCTGTTTGTCAAGCTCTGGATTAGAGGCAAGTGTTACTATTCAACGATAAACCCAAATCCTGCTGCACAAACTGGGCAAAGGTCTACATTTTCTCAACCTAACTGGAGGTAACACCAGAAAATAAAATCTGAAGGGAAAGTGGCTAATGAAAACCACGATATTTGCATAGTTTAGATTTCTTTTTTTTTTTTTTTGAAAAATGTTTGGAAAAAACTCACATGTGATATGACAATTTACATTTACCAAATAAATAGAAAGACCCAAAATCACTTAGTTAATTCTCTGCCTTGTCACAGTAAACGTTACAATGCACTACTTAAGATGTGTTCTGTAATCTGATTTGTAAAGAAATTATAAGATACAATATTCGTTATTTACCAGGCTCTTCTCTGTGTCCTAGAAAAGTAATGATACTCTTTTAAAATAGAAAATGTACATAATCAGGGGCGCCTGGGTGGCACCGCGGTTAAGCGTCTGCCTTCGGCTCAGGGCGTGATCCTGGCGTTGTGGGATCGAGCCCCACATCAGGCTCCTGTGCTGTGAGCCTGCTTCTTCTCCCACTCTCCCTGCTTGTGCTCCCTCTCTCACTGGCTGTCTCTATCTCTGTCAAGTAAATAAATAAAATCTTTTAAAAAAAAATGTACATAATCATTAAAACAAGCAAGTTATAATTATTGAGATAACTTTTAAATGGATTGGAAAGATATCAAATAACTTTCATAATAGTAGAAAATATCAAATAACTGTTCATCATCCTACTGATATTTAATAGCTTATTTTTGATGATCATATGGTAACAGCAAATACTTTTTATAAGTAATATATTTTTTATGTGCAAAGAGAATTATCAGCCAAGTTACCATTGCGGCCCTAACACATTATACCAGGGAGGAAGAAAAAAAAAATCAATGAAATACTGTCTTACACTGTAACTTAATATCCCAACCAGATTGTAAAAGGCAAGAGGTTAAAGATCATTAATTCAGTATTATTTTTGCCAGAACTTAAAATCACATAAAGTAGTGGAAAGCAGAGAAAGTACACAAAAGAAAAGAAAATAGAGAAAAGCAGAGAAACAATAAGATCTTGGAGATCATTTATTAATTCATTGGAAATTTTTAAAATTTTCTTTCACTAATTATAAATAGAATCGGTCCATGCACTCTTGAAACATCTGATAAATTTGGCTTTTCAGTAGAAAAACTCCCTTGGTTAGTATTTATTTCAGAAGGTTTTGGGTTTTTTCCCCTTTTTTCTCTTCTTTTCTTTTCTTCCTTTTCTTTCTTTCTTTCTTTCTTTTCTTTCTTTCTTTCTTTCTTTCTTTCTTTCTTTCTTTCTTTCTTTCTTCTTTCCTTCTTTTCCTCCTCCCTCCCTCCTTTCTTCTTTCTTTCCTTTTCTTTCTTCCTTTCTTTCTTTCTTTCTTTCTTTCTTTCTTTCTTTCTTTCTTTCTTTCTTTCTTTCTCCTTCCTTCTTTCCTTCCTTCCTTCCTTCCTTCCTTCCTTCCTTCCTTCCTTCCTTCCTTCCTTCCTTCCTTCTTGAACCATTTGGATGTAGTAGAAAGATCACTAAGTGAGAGTCCAAGCACCTGATTTGATTACAGCAGTAATTATATTAAATTACTTATGTCACCCATACTCTCTGAATTTCAGTCACCTGTCTAGAAAACAAAGAAGGTAAGTTTTCATGATTTTGCGTAAGATTTACAGTGCTCGCCAATTACTAGAAATCCTGCTGAAGAGAATATTTTTAAATTAGAAAAAAGGAGGAAAACTCTGTGTATATGTGTGTATGTGTATCTATATGTGTTTCACGATAGCCCATCATGACAAGACAGGGTTTATATCAGTGGTTGGCGAACATTTTCTATAAAGGGCCCATTTTGTGGTCTATACAGATGGGTATGACTAAATCCCAATAAAATTTTATTTACAAAAACAGGCAGTGGGTGGGATTTTGACTCATGGCTGTAGCTTGCTGGCCTCTGATTATACACGCTGGGAAGGTTTGTTAACTGATACGACCCTTCGGGTGGGCAATTTTGAGGCCATATCAAAAGATTTTATGAACATGTCTGGCCTTTGACACTGGGTTCTCACTTCTGGTAATTTATCCTAAGGAAATATTTGGAAAATCTATAAAGATATTATCCACCAGGATATTTATTATAACTTTTTTAATGATAGCAACAAAGGAGCAACAAATTAAAAAGCCTTTCAATAGGAAATAAATGGAGAAATTTGCCCTAAAAATTCCTTTGTTATGGTTTATTCATACAATGAGATACTGCAGAATGATAAAGTGATACCATGTGTCTCTATGCACTGACATGGTATAAGATCCATAATACCTTATTAACTGAAAAAGAAACTATACAACATTAAGTATGATATGATTCTGGATTTGATGCTATCTTTATGAGATTAGAAGTAATTTCATTTTCTTAATACTCTCTGATGTTTTTGCATATAGTGTGTTGCTTTCATGATCAGATTAAACAGCAGAAGTGTTTCAATTTGGAAAAAATGTGTAATACTAAAAAGTTAATGCAATTACAATGGCGCAGATACTTCCAATAAAATCTTAAAATATAGGGTATCCTTGTAAATACTTTAATTCTATCAATTTAGTTTTTATAGGGGAGATTCAAACTCTCAGAACCTCAAAGAAACAGGCATTGCAACTCTGGTTTCAAGATACCCATAACTATGCACTTATAAATGAGTATAAATGAGTAGCTTGCTATATTTCATATTATAATCTAGACTTCTCTCAGCTTGTCTGAAAAAGTACCACCACCAACAAAAACTTCTTGTCTCTGGACACCATTTTGACCACTGCCAATGAAGGTGTTTTTTTGTCTTTCATTTTGTCTGATTTATTTCACAAATTTATTAGGTACTATTGTAAGATAGCTTATGAATTAAGGTTTCAGGAATAGAGAGCAAGCTTGGAAGGCTGTCCAAATCCCCAGATCTGTGGCCCTCCCTGGTTTTTCTATTTAAACTATAAAATTATATTCTCATTATGAACACTTTTTATTCTCTTCTGTCTGTCTTGAAATGTCAGTTTTCCTAAGGAAAGCTTTGTTCCATACTCAGCAACAAATTCTACCGGAATAAAACACACAGACAAGAAAAACCAAAAACCAAAAACCAAAAAACAGTAGCAACTTTTAGAAAAGGCTTTAATATTCAGTGCCTAATATGTTTCTGGAACTCTTTGGTGTTGTATACATGTTTATATAAGCTCATTTGATCTCCTGTCACTCCTGCAAGGTACTCTTGTTATTTACTATCATTCATTTTTCAGAAGAAGAGGACGAGGCACAGAAAGGTCAGGTACACTGCCAGGGTGCATTGCTAGGACGTTGCAGAGCTAGGATTTGAACCCAGGTAGATTGTGATCTGATCCTCTCGCCCCACTGCCTCACTGCACCTGCTGTGTAGCCTTCAAAGCCGTCTGACACTAAGTTAGAAGATAAGCCTGCCCGAGAAATGGTACTGAGGCAATCAATGAAAAACAATTCATCCTGTACAACTTCTCATGTATATCTCAATCAATCAGTCACTCAAACAAATAAACTGATGTGCTTACTTTACAAGAAACTGGAATTTTATTCCAGTACCGGAAGAAAAAGTGGTTTTTTGAGAACCTGAACTTTTTTTTTTTTTTAAGATTTTTTATTTATTCACTTGACAGAGATAGAGACAGCCAGCGAGAGAGGGAACACAAGCAGGGGGAGTGGGAGAGGAAGAAGCAGGCTCATAGCAGAAGAGCCTGATGGGGCTCGATCCCAGAACGCTGGGATCACGCCCTGAGCTGAAGGCAGACACTTAACCGCTGTGCCACCCAGGCGCCCCTGAACTAACTTTTTAACAAAAAGTAAATGTGTATCTGGGCACATTTGGCACAATGGCGGTGGCTTCCAGGCGGATGTTGTTTTGCTAGTCCAGAATTGTATCAGGCTGGGGTACAGGCAACACTCTGCTTAGGGACAGGAAATAAATGTTTCTTTCGCTGGAGTAGACTCTTTCCACCATGGAACTGAGAGTGACCTAGGACACTTTGACACCTCTTTCCTACCTGAATCAGAGATCGTTGATGACAAGTTTCTAATTTTGGGGGCGCCTGGGTGGCTCAGTCGGTTAAGCGTCTGCCTTCGGCTCAGGTCATGATCTTGGGGTCCTGGGATCGAGCCCCTAGTTGCGCTCCCTGCTCAGCAGGGAGCCTGCTTTTCCCTCTTCCTTCTTTCCTTCCTTCCTTCCTTCCGCCCCCCTCCCTCCCTTCCTTTCTCTCTCTCCCTACCTTTCCCTCCCTCCCTCCCTTCTTCTTTCTTTTTCTTTTTCTTTTTCTTTTTCTTTTTCTTTTTCTTTTTCTTTTTCTTTTTCTTTTTCTTTTTCTTTCTTTCTTTCTTTCTTTCTTTCTTTCTTTTTTTTCTTTCTCTTTCTTTCTTTCTTTCTTTCCTTTCTTTCTCTCTCTTTTTTCTTTATTTTCATTCTTTCCTCCCCAAACTTGTGCTCTCTCTCCCTTTCTCTCTGTGTCTCAAATAAATAAATAAAATCTTTAAAAAAGTTTATAAGTTTTGATGATGCTGCCTATATCAGGAAATCTTAGAATATATCTTCCAGTAAAATCAAATTGTACCTTGTTTAGATGTCAACACTTCATGAAGTTTTATTTTTATTAGTGCCCTACCCCCTTTAAATTTTGCACAGAATTTCCCCTTCTTCATCTTAAATGCCATTCAGAAAACCATTCAGTTACCATGGGTGACGATTTTTATTTCACTACTGATCAGTGCAATATAGGTAATGACTTGCTGCTCATTTTCAACAAGATCCTGAGCAGTTGGTCCATCATTCCTCTCCCATCAGTCATTTGCAACAGCAATTGGAACATAAACAGTATCATCCCTTCATATTATAAATTCCATTAGCAAAGAAAGAGAAAAATATAGACCTGACCAAAATTACCATTATAGCTGAGTGTTTTTTTCTTAATTTAGAGTTTCAATGGCCACAAATGCAAGACACAAAAGGACCAAATTAAAAGCAAGAATTAAAAACTACTAGATATTTTTAAGAAACCGCTTGCCGTCAATTCCAGTCTGAACCCTTGCAGAGAGCAGTTAATACAGATCGGCTAGAAATAGAACCAGGTCCCACTTTACTTGTGGTTGCTAGATAAACTTGTTTGTGGATTGAATTTTTTCTCAAGAAAGAAATCCAGTCATAAAAAGTTAATGAAGGAAAAAAGGAGGGGTTCTTATAAAGTTCTTCTAAGCTTTATAAGAAAAAGGAAAATTGTATCAGACCAGAAGACCCACCAGGCATCTACAAGCTCATTGTCAAGTGTTATCTGTTGGCTTCCAAAGTAGCCATCTAGTATTGCTTACTTTGTGCTTGTCCTTGTTCTATCTTATTCATTGATGCGCACACACACACACACACACACACACACACACACACACTCCACACACCCACCAGCCTCCCACATATGCAAATAGCAACCAAACATAAAATAAAATCAATCAGCTTCCCAACTGCATCAGTGTAAAGTCAAAACATCTACCTTCCCAACTGAGCTCTCAAATATCTATTCTCACACCCCCTTTCAAACCTAATGTTCTCTAGTGCTGTATTAGTCAGGAGAGCCTAGCCTTTATAGCAGTAACATTTAAATCCTTCATCTCAGTGAAGTTGGGCTCCGGGAACATTTATTTCTCAGCAACATGGTCTGAGGCAGATCAGCAGACCATCCCTTTCACCTAGTAAGTCAGAGATTGAGGTTCCCTCCACTTCGTGATGTTGCAGAGTTAGCATATAAAATAGAGAAGCCTCAGTTAGATTTAAATTTCAAGAGCACCTGGGTGGCTCAGTCAGTTGGGCATCTGCCTTCAGCTTGGGTCATGTTCTCAGGGTCCTGGGATAGAGCCCCACACCAGGCTCCCTGCTCAGTGGGGAACCTGCATTTCCCTCTCCCTCTGCTGCTCCCCCTGCTTGTGCTCTTTCACTCTCTCTCTCAAATAAATAAATAAAATCTTTAAAGAAATAAAAAATAAATTTGAATTTCAGGTAGATGCTTTCTTTAGTGTAAGTATGTCCATGCAATACTTGGCATATAGGTATACTAAAAAAGTATTTGGTTTCCATCTGAAGTTCAGTATTTTAGGGAAAAATAGTATAATAATAATAATAATAATAATAATGTGTTTTCAGTATGCAAATAGCATAGTAATATAGTAATTTAGCTTATAATGTATAACACTTTTATGTAGTATTATACTATAATACTGGTATACAGCATGCATACTATATTATAGTATAATAGCATGATAATTTTGTATAATACTTTAGTGTAAGTATATCCCATATGATAATTTGGGACATGCTTACATTGAGAGTTGTTTGCTATTTTTCTGAAATTTGAGTTTAAATGGGAGTCTTATATTTTATCTGGAAAACCTACACGTTTCAGCAAATGTCTTCCAAGGTGATAGCAGCCAAGATGGGAAAGAAAAAATGGGAGTTTATCACTGGCACTTTATCTTCTTTGGCCTGGAAGCAATATATATCGCTGCTGCTCATGGTCTATTGGCCAGAACAGGTCACATGGCATTAGTCTGACTACAGGGGGAGCGGACTTGAGGATAGCTCATGGGTGACTGGTGACCACCAGAGGTCTTTGTTTCATTCATCCTGTGATACTTGTACATCAGTAAAGGGAAGAGAGTGATTACATCGCAGTAGAGAGGTCTGGAAGTGCTATGTGCATTTAAAGAAGGAACAAGCTCTTTTACCCAAGAGTGCTATGTTGGCAATGGAATCTAAACTAGACTTTGAATGGGCAGGCATTGGGAAAGTGAAAGGGCACTTCAGGGGCAAACAGTATAAATATTACATTGGAGATAAGAAAGCCAGAGAATGGACTTGAAACTGACATCATCCTGCTAATCACACTTTGGCTGGAATATAAATCTCCCAAGGTTTGTCCATCATCTCCATTCTTACCTTATTAGAAAGAAGACTTAATTTTAGATTGATACATGATATGCTATGAAGATGACCAGAAAACTTAGAAGAATGAGGGTTGTGGTTTATAGGTAAATTTGTCAAGAGAGTGATAATATATAGCCAATAAAAGTAGATGACAAATCCCCCATAATTATTCATCAGCTTGTACTTCCAACTATAAGAACAATGTGGGATCATGTCAGATTAAGAAATCTGTAGCTTCTGGAAGTTTTGGATAGATACCTGAACAATCATGAAGATATCACTAATCATCACGGAAATGCAAATCAAAACACAATGGTGATATCACCTCACACCAGGCAGAACGTCTAGTATCAAAAAGATAAGAAATAACAAGTATTGGCAAGGATGTGGAGAAAAAGGAACCCCAGTATGCTGCTGGTGGGAATGGAATTGATGCAGCTACTGTGGAAAACAGTATGGAGAGTCCTCAAAAAAATTAAAAATAGGAATACCATATGACCCAGTAATTCCACTACTGGGTATTTACCCAAACAAAATGAAACTTTAATTTGAAAAGATATATGCACCCCTATGGTGTTTATTGCATCATCATTTACAATAGCCAGGATATGGAAGCAGCCCAACTGTCCATCGGTAGATGAACATATAAATATAGATAAAGGGAATATGAGTCAACCATAAAAAAAGCGACAGCTTGCCATTTGCAACAAGGTAGATGGACCTAAAGTGTATTAAGTGAAGTAAGACAGAGAAAGGCGAATATCATATGATTTCACTTATATGTGGGATCTAAAAAAGAATCGATCAAACAAACAGACAAGACAAAAAGACTCTTAAATACAGAGAACAAACTGGTAGTTGCCAGAGGGGAAGTTGATAAAAAAATTATAAAGATACTATACAGAGAGAAAATAACCAGGCTTAACTGTATTTAAGTTTTTACCTTGTATGTTTGCTGTGAATTCAGTAATTCAGAAGTGGTGAGTTTTCTGTGCAGGGGAAATATCTGGTTGTTACTGAATCACGAGAGGGATAACATGAAACAAGTTGGAAGAGAAAGAAAAACACCTTTTACTTTGTGAAAAATTTAAAAAGTAACCCAACAATTTAAATCTGAAGAGGTACACAAATCTCTTTTCTAGAAACATTCAGTAAATATAAATAGAAAATAGGGAATTCTCATCACAGACATTTTGAAAGATAATACATACTTGAAAATAAGGTCCTTGCTCCTGGAAAAGAAAGACAGCAAGCTTTTAATTCCCATTCACTACTGCAGACTTGGTTCCTGCTGACCGAAACGTTATTTGTTTTCATAAGATATATTTGCAATATCTCTAAATAAAAAATTGTTCAAGCCCATAAATGCTTAAAAAATGAAACTACATGACAAATTTGCTGCTATTCTTGGACGCCAAATTGTAATTATATTTCAGGGGCTAATCGATGGCATTCTGAATATTGAAATTGAAAATGAAAATCTTGACACAGCACAGCGTGGCTTTGGGGAGTGAAAGGAATGTTTACTCTTGCTAGGGTTAGTGGACAAGTCTGGTCAGAACATCACAAGGAAAACATATTTCTGTACTTGGGACTGCGTTATCTCCGTGTTTCACTTCCTGCCCTTTTTGGAAGCTGTAGTTATTATTCCGAAGTCTCAAGAAGTTTGCTGTAATATCTAAAGTGCTACACTCACCCTTTCTGACTAGGCATCCATAGTCAGGGCATGCATTTACCAAAAAAAAAAAAAAAAAAAAAAAAAAAGACGTATTTTTAAAAATAGTCTCCAGAATAGTTCTCTAGAAAAAAAAAAAAATGTGCTCTAGAATATTCCCTGCAGCATGACTCTGAGAATGGCCTCGTCTTCTTTTCACCTGATTTTTGCAATCCCTGAAGCATGCACAGGAGTCATTTTGTTTCTCTTTAAAGCACAACGAGAAAGAAGTTTGCTGGTGATGAGACGCAATGATCGCCATCTCGAAGCAAAACGTAAATGGCAGTAGCGTTATTCTAATGGTTTTTCTTTGATTCATTTCTTCCTTGCCATTTTTTTTTGGATAGGGTCAAAGCAAAGGAAAGGAAAAAATCGCTAATTTCTCAATACCTCAGATTTTTGTTTATTCCTAGGTGGCCGCGATCCCAAATGGGAATGTGAAATCTGTGTGTTCTCTTTGCGTGTTGTTTCTTAGGGCATTCCCTTCTATGGAGAGACAGCACGGGTTAGAAGCTCAATGCAGTTCCATGTGCTTGAGTTCCTAGCCTTGTTCTACCATGAACCAGCTATGTAACCTTAGGCAGGTGAACTCACTTTCTCTAGGGCTCAGGTTTTCTTCTTTTCTTTTCTTTTCTTTTCTTTTTTCTTTTCTTTTCTTTTCTTTTCTTTTCTTTTCTTTTCTTTTCTTTTCTTTTCTTTTCTTTCTTTCTTTCTTTCTTTCTTTCTTTCTTTCTTTCTTTCTTTCTTTCTTTCTTTCTCTTTCTTTCTTTCAGATTATTTATTTATTTGACAGAGAAAGCCAGAGAGTACAAGCGGAGGGAATGGCAGAGGGAGAAGCAGGCTCCCCATTGAGCAGGGAGCCCAACGGGGGACTCAACCCCAGGACCCTGAGATCATGACCTGAGCCGAAGGCAGATGCTTAACCACCTGAACCACCCAGGTGCCCCTAGGGCTCAAGTTTTCAACTGCAAATAAGGCTAATGAGGGAACAGTCTCAGCCTGGTAGGGTTATTAATAACATTGAATACATTGATATCTGTAAAATGCTTGGCACTCACTGTGCCTTCACGCATAAGTTCTTAGAAAATGTAAACAAACAAAAAACACACAACATTGCTTTTACTTATGAATTGCCAAATAATATCTCCCAGAACACATTTTTTCCTATATCTGATTATTTCCAATGTTTTAGGTTTCAGGCAGAATTATAAAAGCTGTCTTAGGTACAGTTTTCTGGAAAGAGGCACTTAGGTGGAGATTTGTAGGCAGAAGTTCATTGGGGAGTGCCCTTGGGATCAACAGTAGTAGGGAGTGAAGGAAGGGGAAACAAGCGGAAGGAGTAGCCAGGTGGACCTGAGACCTTGGCAGCACCTTGATCTCCTGGGAAGCTCTACAGTTGGAATGGCTTTTCCAGATTGTCTGAGTTTAGGGAGAGGGGACCAGGCCTTAAATGCAAGCTGCTGCTCTGGTGGTGGGGGGTTGGAGGTGGAGGGAGTGCATGACCCTGGGCCAGCTAATTCTTTTGGGCCTGGAGAGGGACTCATCTGGAAGCTGGCAGCCACCAACACCATCAACAGCTAGGAGAGTGAACCCCTCAGTCCTAAAGGGGGCATGGAGGGACCGGCTGCTACAAATATCATGTGTACATATATAAATTAGTATTTCATTTGTCACCAGTGTTTTAATTTGCTTTAATATAGATCTTCCATGCTCAGATGGAAAACAATGTAAAGCAATTTTCTTATAATATCAAATTAACTGGTCACAATGAAAAATAGCATTCCCTCCAGGCACTTGCCTGCTTATCACCTGAAAAATCCACCCTGTGAATTTTGATGTTTCAGCTTGTCATCCCATCACAGGGTACACACAATCTCTGAGTTTGCGAGTTAGTTAGTGATGTTTGAACATTTTATAGTTTTTGTAAACTTCTTCCAAGCCTAGCTCATTCTAAGGTTTTTGTTTTCCTTTCTATGACATAAATAGCATTATAGGGAAAACAAAGGGGATTTTAAATATACATGTCATTATTCCATGCTAAGATATCAACTGCATTTATTTCTCTCTAATTGCTTTATTATCATTCTTAATATGCAAATGTATTTTCCATAGGCATATTTATGGTAGGTATATGTTTTTCATTATCTCTTTTGTTTCCCTTAATGTTACATCATAAACATTTTCATGTGGCTAGTAACTTTCACAATTATCATTTTAATAGAAACACAAGAGGGGCACCTGGGTGGCTCAGTTGGTTAAGTGTCTGCCTTAGGTTCAGGTCATGATCCTGGGGTCCTGGGATCCAGCCCAGCATCAGGATCCCAGCTCAGCGGGGAGTCTGCTTCTCCCTCTCCTTCTGCCTGCTGCTCCCCCTGCTTGTGCTCTCAATCTCTCTCTCTGTCAAATAAATAAATAGAATCTTAAAAAAAAAAAAGAAAAGAAACACAAGATTCCAGTGAGTTTTCTTGTACTATAAATTACTTCACCATTCTCTTATTGTTTGGCTTTTAGCTTCTTTCCAGGTTTTCTCTATCAAATCGTAGTATAAATTTTAAAATTCTGGACTCAGTAAATCAATTCAGCAAATAGTAGCAGTCAATACTGGCTCGTATTAAAGCAAGAGGCAGGCATAACAATGGTAATACTCAGTCTGTGCCTTAGTGGACGTGAGGTACACTCATATAAATGAGTGGCCACATAATAAAACGTGGCTTTAGTGGTGTGGTAGAGCTGAGACAGGAGTCATCATTTCTATCTATGTAGGAGGGAAAGAATCATAAAGGAGGAGGATTTTAAGCTAGGCTTTGCAAGGTGAGTAGAATTTATTCAAGGGAAAAAGATGACCAGGGAGTTTTGAGCCAAAAGAAAAGTAACGGCCAAGAAAAGGGGATGTAGAATTACAGATATAAGGAGCCATGGGTTGTCTGGTATGGTGGCTTATAGGAGATAAAGAGGTGATGGAAAAGATAATTTAGAGTCACATATTCTGGGAACTCAGCTTCCATATGAAAGAGTTTGGATTCATCTGTAAGTAAAAAGGTAGTTTTGAACAGAAGAATGCCGTGATTAGGTTAGTGCTTCAGAAAAAGTCCTTGGCATTAACATGAAGAGACTGGTTGGAGAGATAGACAGGAGACTCGCATTCTAGTTATAAAGATACTGCACTAGTTCAAGGATAATTTATTAAGCTATTCTTTCATTTTTTTGTTCTTTCCTTCATTTCTTCATAATTTATGAATCTGTAATCACCTAGCAGGGTGTTAGGCCCAGGGCTATTAAAGATCAAGGTCTATTTAAAATTATCCACCTATCCAACAAATATGAATTAAGAGCCGACTTTGGTCAAGATGGGTGAATCAGAGCTGAATTCCTACCAGTGTTGGTCTTGGGTTCCCAGACTGGTTGTGAATAGGGTATAGCATTTGGTGATTACAGGTCAATGCATCAGCACTATGTATAGAAAACTAAGTTCTTCACCAAGTGACATTCCACACAGGAGATTAGGCAGACTCTCTAAATGACTTTTCATCCCAACTCTTGAAGAGATAGTGAATCAGCTCCGTCTTCTTATGTGTTGTTTTTTTTCCTCTATCTACAAACAGAGAAGCAAAATCCAAACCTGGAATTCCAAACCCAAATGGAACAGTAAACAGGCCAAGTTGTCTGGCTATTTGGGGTTCAGGAGGAATTAGAACACTTTGAAATATTTTGTATACATTTACTGAATTAATTGGAACATTCCCACTTCTATGAGAAATCAAGGGCTTTGGGATGTCACTCTGCATTTTAACACTGTTATTCCCAGTCTAGGGAGGGAATGACCCCCCCAACACACACACACTCCTCCTTTCTTGCATTGCACTTAACCCTCCTCTTCATTCAGGCATATGGCAGGACACCAAGCTGTTGTTACTGTATCACTTAGATGTCATATTTATGGATGTGTCACTGCTCTAAAAATATGCTTTGTTTAGAAGGACAAGACATGTTTCCTGAAATCTTTCTCAGAACTAATGTAGTGTACTAATTCTTACACACTAGCTCTTACAGCTAAATCATGTGCTTGATAAAAAATAAGAACATTAAGCCAGATTACATTTGAAATATATCATCTGTGAAAACATGTTTTAATTTGAAGACATGTTGAAAGTGATTAGCTACATTAGGGATTTTGAAGTGTGAGTTTCATTATTCTGCCCCAATCAGTAGTCTGTCAGCTACCATAAACTCAAATAAAGAATAAGCTTATGACCAGGTAAATATGTCTTCCGCTTTCAAAGGACAAAATTATACCTCAGAACCATTCTTCAATCAATGCACTGTTACTTGATGGATTGAGGCAGGAGTTAACTACCTTTGCCTTGGTATAATTAGCGTTCCATGCCCCTGGAGGTGTGGAGTGGGTATAGGTAACATAGCAAACAGTAAGAAGCAAGGTGTTTAGACAGGACACTGTCAGATCCCCTTGGCTTTTTTTTTTTTTTAAGATTTTATTTATTTATTTAAGACAAACACATACACACAGAACATGAGCAGTGGGGAGGGGGAGAAGCAGGCTCCCCGCTGAGCAGGGAACCCAATATGGAGCTCCACCCCAGGGTCCTGGGATCATGACCTGAGCCGAAGGCAGCCGTTTAACCAACTGAGCCACCCAAGTGCCTCCCTTAGCTTTCATCTGTTCCCACATCTCTCCCCAAAGGGATGGTATTCCCAACTGCTAGTGGCTGGGACTTGTCTTCCTGGGATGGCCCTCAGGCTGCTAGGGCTACTTTGCCTATAGGTACAGAGAGCCAAAGTGCTGCTCCCTTGCAAATTTTAGGCTAAAGGTACCCTTCATGAAACTTTGTCTAAGATCATACCCTTGCTTGGGCTTTTCTCTGCTGTCCACTTCTTTAACTCCAAAACATGTTGTTCTGGAAGCATTTCCTTAATAAGTGGCATTCATATAAATACTTGTCCTGAAGCATACTTCTAAGGAAGCCCAAAATAGTGCTGTTGCATAAAGTATCTCTCTCCTATAGCCAACATTTTAGACATATATTCTGGGTTAATGAATCTTCTATCTGTGCAAATATACACTGAGAGGGATAAGCATAATGAAACAGAACAGTCCCAGGAACCTGAAATGGCATGCAGATCCTGCAAATGGGATTTACAAGAAGACCAAAACCAGGCTACCTGCATGGCTCTTGCTTTTGATGGTACCCTAGGCACAGTGACCATTTCTGCTAACCTTATTCTTTCTCTACACAAGAAACAACCATAATTCAGAGATGTAGGAAAAGCTGCTGAGCCCGAGCTCTGGCTGGAGGTCTAGTTCCTGTAAGGAAGATGCTATCTGTGGGAAGATCGAAAGGAAGACATGGGAGAAAAGTTGTGGGAAACTGCATATTTTACTGTGTTTGCTTGGTTCAGAGACTCCATGAACAGCAGAAAGGTAGAAGGGCTGACCTCTGCCCAGGACATCCACACAAACTGTTAGACACTGGATTGTCCAGCTGTCATCCACTTAGAGATCTGGTTGGGATTTTAACCCAGTTGTTTAAAGAATAATTGTGAGCCATGGGAAATTCACTAACTCTATTTATAAATGCAAGATCTGGGTAATTTTCTCCTTGTTTTGGGTAAGTAGGGAAAAAATGTAACCTACAAAGGCCATCCAGTGGCAAAATGAAAGGGAATAATATTGTGAAGACAAGAGGAAGAGCAGACCTTTGAACACTATTTATAACAGGAACCAGAAAAAATTTAGAAGACTATTTGTCATACTTAATCTGATTTAAGAAGACATTGCCTTTGGTAAACAGGAAAAGAAAGCCACAAAATAGAATAAGCTGAGATGAAGGGACAACAGGATGAAATGAAAAGAGGACAGGATGTGAGGCCAAGGCAACAAGCTGGGATGAAATGGGAGTTTGGTGAGATAAAGGACGAATGCTTGGAGGCAAGAACAATAATTTAAAAATTAAAATCACATTGAAGTCAACGCATACACACACACACACACACACACATATACTCCACGCACACACACACACACTACCAGCACAAAGAAGAACACAAGAAAGTGATATTAAAGGAAATGAAAGATATCCAGGTCAAATGAAAGAGATACAGTTAAGAATTAGAAGTGTTCTGGAAGGAAACTAGATAATGTGGAACAAAAGTAATAATTAAAGACACAAGTAAAGAACTTTCATCCAAATCTGGGGGTTTGAGAGAAAAGGAAGGAGGGAAACTAGAAATGCAGATGGCAGGAGTCTGCCATGATCAAGGCAAAATCATTTAAAGGAGAATGAGACACATATCCTGATAACATATATATATATATTTTAATTATAAAGGAAAAGACTGACAAGCATCCAGGAAGAAAGATCCAGGTTATCTCTAAAGGGATTAGTATTAATTTGGCACTATAAAATTATAGGCATCTCAAAATTCCAAAGGATGGTGAAGCAAATTTAGAGAAACTGCCATTTAATTCATTTGTTTAGCAAATAAAAGCTCTTACTGTGTGTCTAACGTGCTAGATCTTGAGAATACAACAGTGTAAATTTTTACAAACTAAATTAAATTAAAAATAATTGATCATGCCAACTACATGTGAAGACTGATTGTATAGCCATCAAAATTATTTATTTGTTGGGCTCTTCCCATGGAGTTCCTGATTCAGTAGGTCTGGGGTAGGTCCCAATAATTTGCATGTCTAAGAAGTCCCTAACTGATGCTAATGGTGTAGCTAGTCTAGGAACCACACAATCAGAACCACTGATTTATTTTTTTTTATTTTTTTAAGATTTTATTTATTTATTTGACAGGAGAGAGACAGCCAGCAAGAGGGGGAACACAGGCAGGGGGAGTGGGAGAGGAAGAAGCAGGCTCCCAGCAGAGGAGCCTGATGAGAACCATTGATTTATATTAACTAAAATTTGGGAAGGAAAATGCCAGAAATGTTCAACTGCATTGGAATGATTACATAGTTGTAGCCACTGAAATAATATTTTTGAAGATTATATAATGCTATAGAAAAATCCCAATATTGCAATACTGCAGAGATTAATCACCACATAAGACTTTATGTACCATGTTCTTTAACTATATAAAGAAATTCAGTTAAAAAGAGAGAGATAGATGTCAAATAAACAAAGACAATCAGGAAATCCAAAAATAGTTACATTGATTATTTCTAGACTCTGTCCTTAATAATTTTTTTGAATTTTCATCTGTATAATTTTCTGTATTTTCCATATGAACATGCATTAATCTTATATTGAAAAATAGGAAAGTGATTTCTCCAGAAGACCTTCTTCAAATGTTGTGTCCTCGGTGTAGCTCCTACCAAGTGCCCCATTCTGATGAGCCAAATGCCATCTGTGAATTCCTCTGTCATCACACCATGGAAGCTTTCATCACATTCTCTGTTGGTCATTAAAAATTGATGATTTACATTAGCATTTTAAAAGCTCTGAAAAGTCTTAATAGTAAATATTACTTATTCCAGTATTTTCCAGACTAATTTGTCCACAGAACAGTGCAGAACATGCATCACTGTTCTACAGAATAGTCCACACAGTCGCATCTGCTAGTCTTTGACATTTACTGAATGAATGAATGAAACCAATGAATCAATGATTCATACATATTGAATACTTATTTATTAATATTTTCCTGTCGGTGAACCTAAACTAAGGGTTTCCTTCACTAAAGCCATTAGCATCTTTATGTATATGTACTTAAACACTTCCCATTCCCTAGGTATCCAACTCAACATACTTTAAAAGTGCCTACTGGGAGCAAGTTACTTGGTGATGCATAAAGGTATTTTATTTTACATGATCAGATCTCAGCCCAGAATAATTCACCAGTTCCTCATTTATTTCAGCCTTCAAAACGATTTAAATCACTTTCCATAGATGACTGTATATGTACGTGATCATTATTCAAATTTAACCATGAGTGAGAATTTCATTCAATGTGGGTGAAAACTGACAATGAAAGAATCCAAGCATCCTCTCACAGAAACATACAAATACCAGATGGAGTTTCCTGCTTTCTGAAAGTTGATGACACTGTATTTCCCAACAAATATTGTATGCCAAAAATAAGAGCCCATCTGGAATTTTATAATTAATTATTTTCTCTGCCAAAGATTCTTTTTTTCTACTGTGATGGCCACCTTCCATCCCATTCCTACCTTAGATCATAGGATTTCTTATGACCACTTGTTTTACAACTCTATGAGCTATATAAAAAAAATGCAAAAATATTTGGAAGTACTTGGTAACTTCACAATGAAAATAGTATGGGATGTTTTCATATGTAAACAGCATGTTTCCCAGCACACGTGCATACATCACCAAAGATGAAAAGTGGAAACAAAAGTCTCTGAAATAAGGGAAAAACCATTAATAGAATTTAAATTTGTTACTTGCATGTGAAGATTGCAACATTCTGCCCTCCAACATTGCATATATAGCAAGTGCCCCAAAATAGTGTGTTCAGGAACATATAATAGAAAAAGATGTCATGATTTTGAAAGAGAAGGACATCAAAGGATGACTGGAATTAAAGATGATCATTTTATTATTTTAAAATATCTTACTGAGTGCAAACATTTCCTTCATAATGAGATGATGAAAGCCAAGTACTTTCATATGGAATGCTATGTTTTAAAAAATCAGAACACTTTAAAAGCATTACTATCTTCCTTTAATAAACATAGCCAGACCCTTTGGGATGGGGGGTAGAGACAGGAGAAACGAGGTCAAAGGATTTATAAGGTCATTGATTTCATGGTTTGATCCAAGAGAGCTAGTGTAGGACCAGGTCTCTTGTAATCCTGACCTGTGAGATGTAGTCAGAGAAGCCTCTAGAAAAAAGCAGATCATTGTAGAGGACTGCCTTTCCTGTTCGTAATCTCTCCTTTCTCCTGTTCCCAAGAGCATTCCTGGACTGTTGACAATCCTGGGTCTGTCCTTAACCCTTTTCAAGGCCATTCATTGATCTGTTTATTCAACCAATATTTCTTGAGCACCTGTAACATCCCAGCCAGTCTTGGGGGGGTGAGAACACAAGAGTGAACCAACACCTATCTGAACCCTCAGGCTGGATAGAACAGTATAGAAATTCTTACATCTTGTCCCTCACACAGGCAGAGGCTCCAGCCCTAATTACACAACAGAATGTTTTAATATCATATTTTCACTTGTGTATTCAATTAATATTTATTGAGGGATTAACACTGCTCCAGTTTCTCTTTTAGACCCTGGGGACCAACAGATATTTTAAAAGATCCTTTTATACAGTATGTATAAATATTATAAGTGAAGCATTTTTCTTAGAAAATGTCTGAATGTGTGGTTGTTGTTGTTTTTAATATATATATAATATATATGCATATACATATGTACATACATATGTATAATATAATATATATGTTACACTGAAGCCCAGCTGCATAACTTCAGATTGCTTACACAATTCATGGTATGTTGCACTGAGAGAATTTCAGCTGAGACTAGGCTGCCTTATATTCAAAATTGGAGTAATAATACCTAACTTATAAAGTTATTATGAGATCTCGATGAGATAAAATGTTAAAAAACAAACAAAACACAAAAAAATGCATAGCACCGAATATGTTGCTTTGGTTTCTAGTGTTATGTACATTTTTATATTGATATTTTGGACAATAGAGCACTTTGTCTACTTAAAACCAGAATGCTTAAAGCACCTTGCAGAAACTTGCCGGGAAAAATGCTGGAATACTACTCTCCAGCCCCGCCTTATTTTTTAGGATGGAAATCATCCTGTTGTAATGATGTGTCAGCTTAAGGCACGTCAGTTCTGGAAAGACAATGCCATCAGTCTGGGTCTAAATACAAGTCACCTTTATCATTTCCAAGAAAAGAATATATTTTTAAAAAATCAATCTCAAAATGTCTGATGTTACTGAAACTATGCTGCTTTTCATCCTCTTCCTAGAAGAGGATGCTTTGGATAGCAGGATTTTCCCTGAGTCATTATCATTATTATTATTATTATTATTATTTCATCCTTTCCTTCTTCATGAGGACAGAAAGCAAATTCTTGGGTCAATCTTTTTTTTTTCTTTTTTTTTTAAACATGTATTTAAACCCCAGAAGGAATTCCAATTTCCTGTTCATCAGCAGAAGAAACTAATATAATGTGAAGAAGAGGGAAATTTATTCTCCCCTCACCAGCAGTTTGGAGAAGGAAACTTAAATTATGTTCCAAAACACTTATTTTCTTGTATGCGGTGTTTGTTAAATGGCTAAAGGACCCTAGGGTAAAGTCAAAGGAGAGCTTTCAGGAGTGTATAGAAAATGAGTTATTAGTGTGGTATTACTGTGTCAGAAAGAAAAAAAAAATATTGGCTTGTGCCACTGCTTGTGAATCTTTGTGTGTTTGAAAAAATTTCCAAGGTCAAGTTTCTAAAAGTATGACTTGAGAACAGCGATTTCACTACTTTTACAATTACCCTGTTGCACTGCGGAGTTCTGGCATTCTCTGGAGGGCAGTTCTTTGTGAACATTGTTGATCCTGGTATTTTTCTGTCCCTTCTGGATGAGCCATCAGCTCACCTATTTTTTTTTTTTCTGCTGCTGAGCAATATTGTTCCTGGGCCCTTTTGTTAAGTCACAATAAACTAGACAAGCAACCAGCAGGCCCTTGACACAAAGTCACTTATTGATCTGAAAACCGTGCTGTGCTAACCTCACCTTAAAACCCTGTAGCATAAAACTCCAGTTCCTCAAAAACAGTCGAAGCGTTAACACCCAAACACTTGCCATCCTTGTTTTTGGTACACATCTGACATATCTGGAAAAGAGAATCCTGCTTTATTAAGATAACAATTACTAGTTTTTAGCTATGGTAACCTTGACATCCGGCATCTTTCTGGTCTTTCTGGAAGTTAAATACTCTGTCTTGTTGTCCCCAAAAGTGCATAAACATAGATGAGGCCAATGTCGCAATTTTATGGTTGGTGTTGCAAATTGACAAGTCTGTGTTGCTCCTTAAATTATGTAATTTTATAATAAAAGGGCATTTTAGAAGAGAGGTGAAGAATTGTTTGTCAAAAGGAGTTGTGTGACTTCTAATGCCTAAAGTTTTTCACAGGAATGGACAAAAGCACGGGTTTTTGTTTTGATATACTCATTCATTCATTCATTCATTCACTCAGTCTTTCAGTGGCTAATATGAGGCATAAAGTATCATAAGTCCTGCTGAACTGTCCTGTTATAAGCAAAACCATTCTGTTCTCTATTATCTTGGCCCTGACAGTCTGTTGGGATAAAACACAGTCATCTTACAAGCAAATGAAGTAACCTACAGATCGTGCCCGGTACAATGAAGGACATTAACAATATGTAGTGATAGAGACTAACAGAGGGGAGAAAGAATCCAGCTTCTGTACAGTCTGGGAAATGATAGCTATTGCAGTAAGAGGGAACAGCAGGTGCAAACTCCTGAGGTAGTAAAGCCAAAGTGCCGAGAGGGAGCAGGGGGATATCATGAGCTTTGATGTAAAATTGTTCCAAAGTTCTACGTAAAGCATGGTCAGGTCATGTTATCTGTCCTGTATTATTTCACGCAGTTCCTTGTAAAGTGCTCCTCTTTGGTCTCTATTAGATGTCCTTGTTAAGTTCTTGAGCTCACACTTCACTTACCTGTCCCTAAATCATTGCTGACACGAGGGTGCCATTTCCCCCTCATCATCATACTAAGCAAAGAACAAAAACAGAGAAAGAAGAAAAAAATAATTCCATTTGTGTGAGATTCTAGAAAAGACAGATTCATCCATAAAATTCATCAGGAAGCAGATCAGTGGTTGCTGGGGCCTTGAAGCTGCAGGGAGGGGTGACTCTAAAGGGGTAATGAGAGGCTCTGGGTGGGGTTGGGGGAGGGGAGGATGAAAGTATTCCATATCTTGATTGTTATGGTGGTTCTACAGTGACTGTATTTGCAAAATTCATCACACAGTACACCGAAATGGGCATTTAGTATGTGTAAATTATATTTCAATAAAGATTAAAAAATTATAAAATATGAAAAAGAAAAGAACATTGAAAAAAAAAAAAAGCTCAAATTTTCCTTCTCCATCGTCTCTTCTCTAGTCTGACATAAGCTTTCCTTCCACCATTGTGTTATATGCTATGGGTTTTTGTACTTGTGACCAGCATACCACATACAGCCTTTAATGAGCATCTCGGTGTTAAGCTGGCTGTTTCTCCTTGGGGCTTGCATATTCCCTTAGGAGAGAATCTGAGTCTCATTTGTCTTTTTTTCCACCTCCCAACCCCCCCCCCCCGCCCAGAAGCACCTACCTCGGAACTCATAAAAGGACCTCACTGAGCACTTGTTAAATCAATAGCACTATTTTCATATTTACATCCTGCCTGGTTCCCAAAAAGGATGAACAGGAAACAACATTAATTTCCAGGGGTTGATGAATGAATAGAGCGTTCTTGGCACTGGAGCCCACATCCTGGCTCCATGTGTAAAAATTGGAGGCAAAATGGGTTTTCGACCTACCTTCTTCACACCTGTACTTGCTTATTGATTGAGTGAAATGCTTGCGATGGTTTCTCTGTTCTCCAATAGGGAAATGCTGTACAGACCCTCTGCATTTTCCTTTTTAATGGTCCATTATTTCTCTGTAGAGAGGCCAGTGGTAGAATCAGTGTTGGCAAACCGCAAAGAAGTGGACACGACAGTATAATAGGAAGGCGGCTATTAGGTCCCATTATTACCTCGAGTGAAGGAAAATCGAAGGAGCATAGTGGTCTATTGCATAACTGCCACTCTCGGGTTGTTATGGGGGAAAGCTCTGTAAATCAGCCCTCCAGTGCAGCTCTTGAGAAGACTTTTCCCCCCTTTCCGCATACCCTCTCCCTATGCAATTTTTCGTGTTCTCAACTGGCCGATTCCCTGGAATATTAGCTTTTCAAAATATGACACAGAAGTTCACCAATTCCTTCCAACTCATAACACTTTAAAATTGCAACTCCAAATTATTTCTGTAAAAATAGCTGATTTTTATGACTCCTAGGGGATTTCTTATTTTAATCTGAAACCTTCAGAAATGGTTCAGTTTTGTGGAAATGATGGGGGAATGTCTGCTCTTAGCAGTTTTTGTGTTCAAGGGCAAATCAACCTCTGTGCTTGCTAACTCTAATTTTCCAAGGGTTATGAGACTTTAATTTGATTCTTTATCCAGTGTGCATAAAACGTTCACTGGAATTTGCATAATACATTTATTGTATAATCACTCTTCACATTGGTTACCTGCTTCCTCAAATGAACATTGCTTTTTTAAGGGGATATATTAATGTAGGGCCAATTTGAACTTTGTAACTAAACAGAATTAGGTGTATCTCTGAAGGACAAACATAAAGGAGAGAGAGAAGGAGGGCATGTTCTTGTTCTGAAATTGGCTATTTTATAAAAATAGCTCCGATCTTGCATTTCCAAATATTAATTTTGCAAACAGAAGCAAGGGGAAGATTGCTGTCCTTAAAAACATAGAGATTTATTATGGGGAGAAGGAATACACTTGTCTGGCTTGTCTCTTAAGATGCAGTTTAGGCAAGTGAATTCCATCAGGACGCCAGATTCTAGCACAGTCTAAGAAGGTGAGGGAGTTGGAGAAAGAGGGTCCCATAGGCACCAGGCCAGGAGCTTTGAAGGCATTTTAATTCATTCAGTGCCCAGAGCCAATATATAATTAAGGTAATATTATTCTTACTCTCAATTTTGGTTTAGTGTTCTGTGTCTTTGGACTCATTGCTATCAAACGCAGAGCGAAGATTTGAACCTAGACTGTATGATGCCAGCATCTTTGTCCTTCAACTACACGGAACAGTTTTCTGTTAAGTACACTTATCTAGTGTAAGCCACCTTGGGGGCTGTGTATTTCTTAGCATCAGCACTGTCCAGTGGAGCCTGAAGAGCTCTTGGCACAGGGACTATTTGGCGATTGGAAGACCTGATAGGAATTGAATGAGATGATGTTGAAGATCCCCACTTTCCCTGCGATTTTACAGGAATAGTAGGTATAGTCCAGAGCTGATGAGTGGCTTGTTGCAGGCCAGAGTGTCTCAGTCTTTAATGTGCATACAGTCATCCGGAGATCTTGTCAAAATATAGAGCCTGACTGAATAGATCCACAGTGGGCAGAAGATTTTTTTTAAGATTTATTTGTTTATTTGAGAGAAAGAAAGAGAGAAAGAAGGAGCGAGAGCACGAGCAGGGGAGGGGTAAAGGGAGAGGGAAAGAGAGAATCTCAAGCAAACTCCCTGCTGAGCGTGGAGCCTGATGCGGGCCATGATCTCACCACCCGGAGATCATGGCCTGAACCAAAATCAAAAGTCAGCTGCTCAACCAACTGAGCCACCCAGGTGCCCCACAGTGGGTGAGAGATTCTGAATTTCTGCAAACTCTTAAGTGATGCATTGCTGCTGGTCCACAGACCACACAGAAAGCAATAAAGTAGAAAACCTCTCTGAGGAGGCCGCTCTGATCTCTGCTTACAGAGCCATTTCTCTAGTGATCCAGGTCCTGACCTTAGGTAGGGCATTGTACCTTACCATCCAGGTCACAGGTCTCTGAATGGCATCTTAACCAGCATATCCTAGGGTCATTGAAATCCCATTGTCTTTAGGCAACTAAGACTCATCAAGCATGTTCTGCCAGGATAGAGAAGACCTGAGCTGCAAGACATGGATCAGCAGCTATTAAAAGGATAAAGAAGAGCTGGTACCATCAGCTCGCATACCAATTTCCATACTATAGTAAAATTTCCTTGGGGAAAACATATCTTTCATTGTTGAGAAAAAAAAAAAATCTCACTTTCAACTTCTAAATAAATGTGCAATCATGAGTATAATGACATGACTATTGAAATTCTTGACATCCTTTCTGAATCACAGATCTGAAATTGTGTCTCAAGGTCCCAATATATTTCCAAAATTCCTTTGAGATGGGTCCAACCTAATTGCAATGGGAAGGAAAATGGGCCTCCCATCTCCTGTATTTCAGGAGGGCATTATTTGAATTTGATTTAACTGGCTTCTGAGGTCTTTGGTTTGCATGCATTAGGGTCTTTGCAGTATCTTTCAAAGAAACAAAAAACTCAGAAAAAAATCACTCTCTAAAGTCTAGGAGGCTTTAAGAATAATGTTTATTCCTATTTTATTAATTTTAAAAAATCTTTCAAAATGTTGGAATAAGATCAGTTTTGCAAATCAGTTGGCTGGCATAATGTAGAGCTCAGAAATCTTTAAGAAAGAGCTAGGCAATTGGATGTTGAAAATAATAGGTTAACAAGATTATATTGATCCATATTTATTGATCAGGAAAGGTAGCCACATGCTTTATTAAGAGAAAGAAGGAGATTATAAAACTGCATAATCTGGTACCATTTGGGTTAAAAATAAAGAAAAAAAATAAATGAACGGTCGGTTTATTTAATTTCCCTCTGTATTGACTGAAATTTCCTCAATAAAATTGTATAATTTTTAAAATTAAAAGAAAACAACACTACTATTTACTTTTAGGGGGAAAATGGACAGTTGGGGAGCCATTTATAAAATCTTAACTACAATGTTTTCATTTCATGTTTTTTGATAGCAGGAATAATTTTTTTAAAGATTTTATTTATTTATTTGAGAATGAGAGAGCACAAGCAGGAGGAGGGGCAGAGGGAGAGGGAGAAGCAGACTCCCTGCTGAGCAGGGAGACTGCCATAGGGCTTGATCCCCTAAGCCAAAGGTAGACACTTAACCGACTGAGTCACGCAGGTGCCCCTGATAGCAGGAATAAATTTTATCACTCTGTAAGTCCCTAAGTGCTGCTAATGCATACAACAGTAAGAGCTCAAGATTTACTTTTGGTTGCTTTTTCAAGTTAGAACATCAGAAGGAATCATAGGAGAGGGGCGCCTGGGTGGCACAGCAGTTAAGCGTCTGCCTTCGGCTCAGGGCGTGATCCTGGCTTTATGGGATCGAGCCCCATGTCAGGCTCCTCTGCTATGAGCCTGCTTCTTCCTCTCCCACTCCCCCTGCTTGTGTTCCCTCTCTCGCTGGCTGTCTCTATCTCTGTCGAATAAATAAATAAAAAATCTTAAAAAAAAAAAAAGAAGGAATCATAGGAGAGTTTCTTGGGAAGGAGAACCACAGCACTAAGGTCTAGGTAGAAAAGAACTCACATTTATTTCAGTGAATACTGTTTTGTTTGGCTTCATTTTTATTTTTTATTTTTATTATATTTTTTTACCCCATGCATTCTGTTACTCTCAATTACCTATATGTACATGTAAGGTTTTTTTTATTTTTAATATTTGAATACAGAGCTAGCATCGTATTTGTTATATCAGGTGGGATGAAAAGAAGTAATTTGGGATCTAATAGGATGTAAAAAACACCATTTTTCATAGTGCCAGGGACAGCACTTTCAGATATTTATTTAAAATATTTGGAATAAGACCTATAAACACATGACTGAAGACTGCATCCAGTGAAATATGGGCTTAAAATAGAAAACACGTTAAACAGAAGCTTCCTGAGGGTTTCAAAGTGAGTTTTCTCAAAGGTTTAGAAGGAGGAAATCATGCATGGAGACTTTCCCAGGAAATTTAAAAATTTAAAGGCATACCGGTCTTTGTGCAGAAATTTAGATGAACTGACAAGACAGTGGAGGGAATATCTAGAATGTAAAGTGTAGCAAAAACAGAGACTCACAGTTAATACATCCTTCTTAAAAAGAGTCGACCTGTATGTAGGATTCACCTCCTCTTCCTTCCTTTTTGCCCTGAGCTGCTCGATGCATCCCTCTGACTGGTTGCCTAGTTCTGCTTCAAAATCCATCCTCTAAAGATGAATGGCCACAGGTCAGGGGATGTCTCTGCTCTAGAAGGATGTGAAAGACTACACACGTGCTTCCTAGGCTGTTAGCTGGAGCCATTGAGTGTGACTGTGCATTAAAGCACCTGGGGGCTGGGGGTTGGGGGCATGGGGTTGTCCTTCCATGGATTCTCACACACTGAGACCATCATCTCTGCTCTTCTGATGGAGGAATAGTCTACGTTGTGCAAGTCTTTAAGATCAGAGCAAGGAGAGGGAGGGCAGGGTGGGCACTCAGGAATGAAATCATAGCTAGTTTTGCTTACCCTACTGTGCACTGGGATTGTAGAGCTATAATTAGGTTACAGCTTGCCTCCATCATAGCTACAAACTCAATGGAATTATTTTATCAGTACTCTGGCCGGCTCCTGCAGCCACACTGCATTCCACGTTTGTACCTCCCGCTGTTGTTGATGGCAGAGACACATAGGACCAAAGGTTCACACAAGACATGTATTTTCTTTGTATCCTTGAACACTGCCTGTTAGCACAGGAAAGCTTTGCAGGATGATTCACAGAGGTTAATCTGCCCATTTACAGCCAAGCAGACTGCTCCCTTAATCTCTGCAATATTATAATAAAATAATGGTTGGTCTAGTCGAAGACCTTGGCAAATCAGTGAGTTTCTTTAATCTTAATAAAGCATAGTGATCTCTCTAAGCCCATAAATGATGATCCTGATCTTAATTTTGACTTTATTCAGTATAAAGAAGCAATTTCTCTCGTTTAAAATTCAATTGAACAGGGTAAGTAGGGAAGTGAGTTTTGGGATTTGAATTTGTGTTTGGTTTAATAAGACTTCCTGTGCAAAGTAAATGGGATGAGATAGTGTCCCATTTTCAAGTGGCATACTACTAAGTACTTTGCTCCCTAAATTTGCCTGTCTTTGTAATTGTTCTGTTCTGCCGGGAAATGCCATATGGGACCTAATTTCTTTTCCTGGCGCTCCCTTTCGTCATTTGTGCAAAATGTATTGACTTTGCCCCCACCTGGAAGAAATACTTGCCATGTTGGAATACTAGCATTTTCCTTTCACTTGTTATGTGGTGCTGATTCCTCTACATACTTTGTATTTAACTAAATTCATTTCTGTTGTGCACAAAAACTGGCAAACAGAGAGATAGAATAATACATACGTACAGAAATTTAGAACGTGGATGCTTTTGCCATAATGCCACACATCGGAAGGGTTTGGGCATGTTGAATCAGGCATTCAGCTCTGATGAGCTGAACTGTACACACAAAACCATGTGTACTCTACCAAAGGAAAACATAGCATTTTGCATATGCTCACCTAATGTAAAGCCCTATGTGTTAGAAGACTCTCTATTGGGCGCCTGGATGGCTCAGTTGATTCAGAGTCTGCCTTTGGCTCAGATCATGATCCCAGAGTCCTGGGATTGAGTATCCATCAGTCTCCCTGCTTGGCAGGGAGTCTGCTTCTCCCTCTTGCCCTCTTCGCTGCTTGTCCTCTCTTCCCCCACCCCAACACACACGCTCTGTGTCTCTCAAATGAATAAATAAAATCTAAAAAAAAAAAAAAAAGACTCTCTATTGTATTTAAATTTCCTTATCTACCCTACTAGGCCATTAAACTGCCTGACAGGAGGGACTATAGTAAAGTGTCTTAGTTGTCCCTGAAGCATCTAGCGAGCTATCTTTCTTGCACATAGTAGATGTGCAATACATGAAATAAGAGCAAACTCACATCATGATTTAAAAGCGTTCCTCATGACAGGTAAATCCTACTCCAAAAACTGACGTCTCATTTTAGTGTTTCTTGCACTAGAATATCAGAATGTTTGGGTCATTAAGTTCAAACATCGGGGGAAGTAATGAAGTAATCTGTTTACTGTATATAGGACGTTGTTAGCCTTGTTATTTACCTCTATTTGCTAAGCATCTGAGGGCTGCAGCCTTTTTTGCAGAGAAAGTACACGTGCTTGTCTTTTTTTTTTTCCCTGAATAAAATAATTCCAGATTACTTTCTGAAGATGTTTCAAAGCATAGGTGATTTCAGATTTTAATGACTTAGATTTTCTTTCACTCAAAATAATCATTCTTGTTGCTGGCTTTTGCGTTCTAGCAGGATTTGTCTTTTGCCTTTATTTTTCACACATCTAAGTTAGGCCATATGGCTATTCTGGTTCCTATGTAGTACCCTTGCTTCATTATACTAATCATCGCAAAGAAGATACTGACGTCATGACTGGGGTTTCTGGTTAGTTTGGTTTTATAAATATACAAGTAGTGAAGAATTATCAGTGGCTACCCTGCGACCACTTTCTTTGACCACATAATGCAGAAAATTAGGAAATGCAATAATAAGAAAAAGACATTCGGCCATCAGTCAACATTTTCGGGTTGCAATAGAAATTAGCCAAAATGCAGAGGCAAGGAGGCAGCCTGGATTCCACTAGACCTGTAGGAAGCCTGCAAGCCACTCCTCCCTTCTGCCAGGTCACCTTCCGTCCCTGAAGCTCCAGTTTTCCTCTGTGAGCTCAGATGACAGCCACAGAATATCGTTAAGGCTAAACAGAAGAAGGGGGGAATCGATGGGAGGGCAATTCTTAAACATCTTCAACTGTTCAATTTGAGTGGAACTTCAGTTGAACGTGTAATTCCCCGACAAAGTGTTCTCCTATTCTGCTTAAAAATCGCATTTGACTCACAGCTGGATCGTCTTTGAAAGAAGTTGGGTGTTACATCAAGCCATCTGTGTTTCAAGTGGGTTTTTATGACAGCCGTTCTGAAGAGGAAGAGCAATGCAAATGTTGTGAGATTTAGTGTGCAGTTCACTCTGAGAGCAAGTCTCCCTCAGCTGAGTAGATGCCACCGCAAATCTGAACCAGGAGTTCTGATTTTAATGTCTCTCCGCTGCCCCTCCCCCGTAGAAACTATAATCCCAATGTTGGTAAATGGGAAAGCAGTTTAAATAGAAAATTTAAAAAGCAAGCAGCAACAGAGAAGTACAAAGCAGGCTGTTGAAGATGGCAAGGAGACTTTTTTTTTTTAATTATGATACGTTAGTCACCACACAGTACATCCTTAGTTTTTGATGTAATGTTCCATGATTCATTATTTGCATATAACATCCAGTGCACCATGCAATATGTGCCCTCCTTAATAGCCATCACTGGCCTATCCCAATCCCCCACCCCCCTCCCCTCTGAAGCCCTCAGTTTGTTTGCCAGAGTCCATAGTCTCTCATGGTTCTTCTCTCCCTCTGATTCCCCCCCTTCATTTTTCCCTTCCTTCTCCTAATGTCCTCCATGCTATTCCTTATGTTCCACATGTAAGTGAAACCATATGATAATTGTCTTTCTCTGCTTGACTTATTTCACTTAGCATAATCCTCTCCAGTTCCATCCATGTCGATGCAAATGGTGGGTATTCATCCTTTCTGGAGGCTGAGTAATATTCCATTGTATCTGTGGACCACATCTTCTTTATCCATTCATCTGTTGAAGGGCATCTTTGTTCCTTCCACAGTTTGGCTATTGTGGACAATGCTGCTATGAGCATTGGGGTGCATATGGCCCTTCTCTTCACTACATCTGTATCTTGGGGTAAATATCTAGTAGTGCAATGAGACTTAACAAAATGCAAATGGATTGTCACACAGTGGTCCAGTGGCAAAGGTCGCAGAGAAGCTGCCTACAAATGCAACCCTCTGGGCCAATCCATTGTTTGTAGAACTCAGTTACAATTTTTAAGTGTGTGTGTATGTGCGTGTGTGTGTGTGTGTTTCTATAAAGTCACCAGGCTTGTAGCGCAATAAAAATAGCAAACCTTTAAATTAACACACCAAGTTTCAGGCATTTCAGGAAAGCATTGATTATATCTGCCAATGGAATGAGTGCATTTGGCGAATGACCTAATTAACGTGGAGTTGGTTCTTTCTCACTGCTCTGCTTCCCACTAATTGCAGAACTGCTGTGGCTTTCCCCCCCTGACAAGGAAGGAAAACAAGGACAGGGGTGTGTGGAGAAAACAGTGACATTCAGGTTTAATTCATTTGAACCTACTGCCAAGCTTAATTATGTAATCGAGGGAGGGAGACTGGTGTGCGTCCAGCCACTCCGGCTGGGGTTTGCGACGGCTTCCATTCACCAGTGTCTTAGTGAGGATTTTGGCAGCTGCCATAAAGCATTCTTAGCCGGAGCTGAGCTCATCTCCCCGCCCTGCCCCTCTCCAGATGTAGGGGCAGAGGTTCCTGTTCCCAGACTTGGTTCTTTGTCATTAAGGAAAGCAAATTGAAACCAAATTGAAGCCACTTTATTTTGTGGTAAATGCTTCATTATTCTTCAGGAGCAGTTTGCGTTCCGTTTTGTTCTCCTGGTGGCGTGCAGCGTGTACCATCACAGAAGACTCAGGAAGGCAACGTGCATTTCTACAATCAGAGTGTTTTCTGGGGTTGCCTGAGACGTTTTTACCTCTGCACTTGCATTTTAATTAGTGAAAGTGAGTACGTATGGAAAACACATAGCTCGGTGAAATATTTCATATCTGGTGGCTTATTCTTTATTTATCACTTTGTGTCAGAGGATCTGAGCACCCCTGGGGCTGTGGAGTCTTCTGTAGAAGAGATATTTCGTACAGACGCACCCCTCTCCTTGCTGCCCTGATGGCTCTAGAAATACACTCTTCTCAAAGTTTACCCATCCCCTCCCTCATTCAGAGAAAGCTCAGGTGTCTCATTCCCTCACAGAGATTTCTTCTGTTTGGACTGAAGCTCGGCCCTGGAGATCAGCATTGTGAGTTTGTCATATCCTGTGTAATGTGTGGGGGTGGAAGGAAAGGGAGGGAGCCAGAGAGGAAGCCATGTTGGAAGAGAGGCAGTCCTGAATCTGGGGCCGCCTGGCTGGGGGGCAGCATGGCGAAGCCAGACTGGGACCCCTTGGCATTTATATTGTTCTTTATAGTCAAAATGTATTAACAGGTGTTTTAATCAGTTAATTTCCATTCTAGTTTATGAAGTATTAGCACCTTTTAAACATTCTTTTAATTAATTTTGACAAATATTTATTAAGCACAGGCTATGTATTAAGTACAGTCCCCGTAACCAGGTATCTACGAATAAATAACACTCATTAACCAAGAGTGATTTTTTTTCCCTGCCTTCAAGTTGTGATGAGAGAAGGGAAGGATCCCTCTTTTAGGAAGGGCAGTACTGGATATGTGCTCCAGATTCTCTCACTCCTTCACTTTTCAGGAATATTATTCTATAAATTGTCCCCTTGCCCTCCTGAAGTTTTGACCTCTTGCTTTCTGCTTGATCATTCCTACCACTATTTGAATTTGCCAAGAATAATTCCATAGTGGGTGCAACAACTAAGCATTTGTTGACTAATTTGAACGAATCCACTATAGTTCTCTGGCTTCCCACTGAAATCAGCTGAGGAACACACATGTACACATACACACACACAAACACACACTTGTATGTATGTGTATGTAAACACCCGGGCCACATTACCAAAGATATTGATTTACTTTCCTGGGGGTGAGAAATGGACATTGGTATTTCTTTTTTAAGCTCCCAGGGTGATTCTAGTGTACAACTAAGGTTAAAAACCATGGTATCTCCTCTCTTAAAACGAACCAAAACAACTCATTTGACCTCCTATCACCCCTCTAGCTGACCTGGCTCTTAATTCTCCTTCCCAGCAAGATAACAGCAAGGAGGCCTGCGAGGACTCTCTCGACCTTCTTTTCTTTCTCTCTCTCTTCAGCTAGTCAAGCAGGCTTCAATCCCCACCACTTGCCTGAAGCAAATCATGATGATGACACCCACGTCCCTAAGCACATCGGACATTTGCAAGCTCTCATCTTGCTCACACTGTCCATGGCCTGTGACAGTTGATTTCTCTCTCCTTCCTGGAATACCTTCTTCCTTTGGATTTGAGACATCCTCATCCCTTTTTGGTCCCTTCTTCCTCTCTGATTCTCCTGTAGCCTCCTTTGCAATCTCCTGTTATTACCTGACACCTAAATGCTAAAGTCGTTCAAGCTCCAAACCTGGGCCCTTGGTTTCTACTTACACTAGGCATTTTTGTCTATTTCCATCTCTGTAAATCACTTATTTATGCTGTTGACCTCCTAATTTATATTTCCAATCCCATCCTCTTCTCTGAGCACCAGCCTAATATATCCAACTGCTCCTTGACATTTTTACCTAGATGTCTCACAGGCATTTCTGACTCAACCGATATTTTAATTTTCCCTCTCCCCTGTTGGATCCTCCTCCAGGCTCCCCACTTCAGTAAATCACATCTCCACCCACCGGTGGCTTCTGCTGAAAAATCAGTAGTAATCCTTATCTTCTGTATATCCCTTACTCCCAAGCCAGTCAATCTATCATCAAGTCTTGCTAATTCTGCCTCCAAAATATAATTCAAATCATCCACTTCATCCCCTCCATTTTATCGCCAGCCACCATTTGTCCGGACTGCTGTAACAGCCCTAAATCTTCTCCTGGTTCCACTCTTGCTGCCCACCTTCTCCACAACCATTCAATCTTCAGCGGAAGCCAGTTGGAGGGATATTTTAAGAAGTGCAAATCATTTCATGCCACTGCTTCCTTAACTTTCAATAATGAACACTCCATTGTTAGATTCTATATTATACGCTTTTGTTTTCTTTCAAGGATCTAACTATAGATTCATTTGTATGGTTATTAGTCTCACGTCTGTCTCTCAACTCTAAAAATGCATAAGGGTGGGAAGTGGGACTATTCTTTTCTTTTTTAAGATTTTATTTATTTGAGAGAAAGGGAAAGATAGCATGAGAGAGAACACAAGCAGGGAGGAGAGGAAGAAGCAGTTTCCCTGGGAGCAGGGAGCCCGATGTGGGGCTCAATCCCAGGACCCTGAGATCATGACCTGAGCTGAAGGCAGACGCTTAACTGAACGAGGCGTCCCGGGACTATTCTTTTTAACTCCTATCTACCATGTGCCTGGCAAAGAGCCTGAAATAGAATTTCATTACCGAATGAAAGAATGAGCATGTGAATGGATGAGGATGATTGACGAAAGCATGGGGAGGGGGCATCTTGTCAAACCTCACTTAGCCAGTTAGGCTGAGAATTCAACCACCCCATTCATAAATGTCCTGACTAAGTGAACTGCATTGCATCCTTTTGTGGAACTGTTTTCTTCTATGTCCTGACTTCAAAATCAAGGAATTTTCGAGAACTGTATCCTCTCCCTGGTGGGCTTCAGGACCTACTCAAAAGAGTCTGGAAAGTGGGGTTATAGAGTAGTTCGTTGTGTGGTGCATTTGGAAAGGGCTTACGAGGACTTTGCTTCAAATCCTGGACCCGCCAATTAAGCAGCTTGAAGTTTAGGGGTTAGTTGTGCCACCTTGCTTGAGCCTCTGTTTCTTCACATATCCTTGAATGGGCACGAGGCCAGTAAGACCTGACGTCATCATTTCCCCGGGGATCAACATGTCAACCGCCCAGCACAGTACATGGTTCAAAGGAGATAATACCTACATTTTATTTTTACCTACTCTTCCCCCTGACCCTACTTCTTGACCTATTTTGTTCTTTTTCCCCTTTCTCTTTCTGCTCTTATTTCCCCTATCTGACTCATCGTAGTGGGTGGTAATACTCCTATTCCTCACATAGTTTGAATTTTGTGGGAAGAGAAGAATTAGCGGGACTTACAGAGGAGCTTTCCCTTGGAGGAGAAACGCAAACCTCACAGCTTCTCTGCCCTGCTTTTCAAGAGCATTTTATGGTACACTGCTGTGTAACAAGTTCATTTTAGGATAACATGCTGGGAGGGAGAAAAAGAAGAAGGGATTCGAAGGGAGAAAATTAAAAAGTTAATTAAAAGAAACAACTCGGTAATTGAATTCCCTTGCGCTCTTCCTTGGTTTTGGGGGGTGGGTCACAGGGCATGGCTAGTAGGTTTGCTTTGGTAGCTCACCTCCAAACTTCTGAGGAACAAGTATGAGAGTGCAGAGTAGATCCCTGCCTGACAGATGAGGAGAGGATATATATGATGGGCGTTTTAGACATGCCACACAAAGCTGCCCTCGGACTCATTCTTGAGCTTTTTTTTATTTTGAAATATTCTTGGCAGCTGACATTACAGTGAGGCTAAGCCCCGGACTAACATCAGCTGGTTTATGGGCATGCAGAATCTCCTTTCCACCAATTCTGCTTCGTTGATTCTAGCTATTTCTCTAGGCTTACTCTGTATACACGCTCACACAGGCACACGGGCAGAGAACAGTAAAGGGAACTCCTGCGCCTTCTTCAGATTATACTCAAGTAACAAATAAGTGATGTGGGTCTATTTTTTTTTAAAGAAGCTATGAATCTTTATCCATGTAATTATTCTGTCACATATCACTTGAGAGTTAAAATAATTTATTTAAGATGTGACCATTGAGTGAGACAAGGTCCTGTGGTCCATTAGCCTAGGTATGGGCTTAGGTATCAACGAGAACTAGGTTTAGACCACAACTCTCATTCACAACATTTATTCATTCACACAGTCAACATACATTTATATATCAGATTTGTCCTGTGTTCCAGGCCCTACTGAGGTTGTTGGTGATAACTTTAAGTTGTATCAGGGCTTTTATTAACATCAACTTTTTTGAGGTTTTGAAAATTAAGTTTAGACATAGACTTTTCTATATTTTTCTGCATTTTGTGCTCCTCATTCTGCAGCAAATTCACTGAAGAAAGAGGAACCTAGTTAAATACTGTATTACTTTCCTCATCACATGAGCCCAAATCAGATCGTTGACTACAGTCCCAGTCCCCAAAGCAATCGCCAGAAAATAAGAGAGTTACAATTCCATGTTTAATGATATTGTGGTATCTTTCCTGACATGGTAAGGCCAATCGGTTGAGAGCCTTCATGGTTATTCCAAGAGTTATGAATGCAAGTGTGGCCGCAAACACACCTTGAGAGATGCGGTACTAACAAGGGCTTTTGTGTTTTCACAGGTTACGGTTTTGTAGATTTTGACAGCCCTGCAGCTGCACAAAAAGCAGTAGCATCTCTCAAGGCAAATGGCGTGCAGGCGCAGATGGCCAAGGTAAGACTGGGGTTTAGATTTTTTTCTTTTGTGATCATATATTTCTCTATTATCGTGAACTGAGTCCGAATTGGAGTTTGCAATGATTTGCATTCATTTACTTGTTAGGGAAGACAAGAAACCTTATAATAGCTTTGGCTTGGAAGAACCTGGCTGGTTTACTTCATTGTTTCTTTGTGTGTATATATTAATAAGCTCTTTTGTTATGGTGACCTCATTAGCGCTTTAATGGCACTTGTGAAGTGCTCTGTTTTGCCTGAAAAAAGTGTGTGTGTGTGTGTGTGTGTGTGTGTCTAGTGCTTTCACCAGGAAACTGTTTGGGAATAGTATGATTCTCAGCAAGTTGTCACTGGTAAATTGTGCTAAAAACCTGTTCACTCTCATGTTGGGGAGAGCTGATGGCTGGATAATGAGGTTGTCTGATTTATGCAGGGGAAGTGAGTTTACCCAAAGCATACGTTGTCTGTATTGCTAGAATTTCACTTTGGCCTTTATATATAGATTTACTAGGTGATAATCTCCTAAATATTAATAACTTTCAATACTCATTTGTTGTTATGTAGAACAAGTAGTCTGGAACATTCTATCTGAAATCATAATGCATTTTTATATTCAAGAAAATAAATAAGAGCATTTTAAATAGTTTTGAATTCTGGGGCGCCTGGGTGGCACAGCAGTTAAGCATCTGCCTTCGGCTCAGGGCGTGATCCCGGCATTATGGGATCGAGCCCCACATCAGGCTCCTCCGCTATGAGCCTGCTTCTTCCTTTCCCACTCCCCCTGCTTGTGTTCCCTCTCTCGCTGGCTGTCTCTATCTCTGTCAAATAAATAAATAAAATCTTAAAAAAATAAAAAAAATAAATAGTTTAGAATTCTGATAGCAGTGGTAGTTACAAGAATCTGCACATGTGATAAAATGGTTCTAGAACTATACATGCATATCAATATCAACTTCCTGGTTTTGATATTTTACTATAGTTATGTAAGATGTTAATTTCGAGGAAACTGGGTGAAGGGTGCATGGGATCTCTCTGTACTATCTTTGCGACTTGCTCTAAATTCTATGATTATTTTGAAATAAAAAGTTTAAGAAAATCGTTTATAGCATATAAATGCTTGATACATATCTGCTTTAAGTTAATGATCCTTTTGCAAATATATTTTTAAGTAATTTTCTGATTACTATTACTGAATTTATTTGTCTCTGGAGTCTCAAAAGTTAGGTAGAAGAGCGAACAGATCTTGAAATTCAGACCTAATGCATTTGTGCCATCCTCACGTATCCCCTTACCCTTAACTATTCCCCTAAGACCTGAGTGATATAATTACGAAGTCATCAGATTTTCAGTCATTTGGATTTTGTCCTGGTTGCAAACATTCCCTGATGATGTTGTCCATTTTCCACCTGAGATAACCACAGGTAGGATATTTGGTTTTCTTCATCTTCCATTGTCTTTTAGCAAGCTGATACCACTCATATCTGTTAATCTTTTGCTGTGGGTCACTTCCCACAAAGATTACTTTGGTGAACTCATTGCCCTTTATGATACATTAGTTGTTTGTCAAGGCTATATAAATTAGAATTTGAATTCTTTCAGCTGTGTAATGTATTCCTCATCAAGACTGTGCCTGGAAGCTTCACATTTGGTCATGAACTAAGAGGGATGAAGTTAATATTTGTAATTAATAAGGGAATTACATACATGTCTTGGTTTAAAGGTCACTTGGCAAGAGTCAAGTCAGCTGGCAACTTAAGCAAGCACTTATACCCAGGAAACAACCGGTAAAATATAGTTGCTTAGTACATGCAAAACATAAAACTTGAAATTGGACTGAAAGGCAACTGACAAAATCATTATAAAAATGCTTAGAGAAAGAAATTATTATTGGAATATTTTTGCTTTATTTTATTGATGGACTAACAAGTTTTGGAAATTGCTAGGTTGTGGCAGTTTAAAAATAATGAATATGGGGGCGCCTGGCTGGCACAGTCATTAGGCGTCTGCCTTTGGCTCAGGGCGTGATCCTGGCATTCCGAGATCGAGCCCCACATCAGGCTCCTCCACTAGGAGCCTGCTTCTTCCTCTCCCATTCCCCCTGCTTGTGACGTTCCCTCTCTTGCTGGGTGTCTCTCTCTCTGTCTAATAAATAAATAAATAAATCTTTAAAAAAAAAAAAAAGAAAGAATGAATATAGGGTGTGCAATCTCCACCGTTTCAAATGTTCTGAGAAAAAAAAATTCTGTGTAGTTCTACTTGTTGGGTAAAAATCACTATCATTTTGCACAACAGGCAAAGAAAGTTAGCATTGATTTTATAACTACTGAGGAGCCATTATGACTGTTTTTTCTCTGTCTCTGAGCATTCTGGTACACAAGGAATCTCTGTCCATCTCACTCTCTTGTGCGCATGCACACACACACACACACGTACACGTACACATCACTGACCTCTCACCTAAACAGGAGGTTATCAAAGGGAATACATTTTAAACAGCTTCTCAAAACTGTTATTCATTATAGCCAGCATTTTGATCCTTATCCCATGCCCAACACACACGGCACAATGTACAATGTAAGGAGATTCCAAGTGAAATGTTTATTTTTTAAAAAAGATTTTATTTATTTATTTATTTATTTATTTGACAGAGAGAGAGAGAGAGACAGCAAGAGAGGAAACACAACCAGGGGCAGAGGGAGAGGGAGTAGCAGACTCCCCGCTGAGCAGGGAGTCCGATGAGGGACCCGATCCCAGGACCCTGAGACCATGACCTGGGCTGAAGGCAGACGCTAAATGACTGAGCCACCCAGGCACCCCCAACTGAAATGTTTAAAGGCACGTATTTTATTTCTGGAGTTGCTGAAAGATTTCTACCTTATCAATTATGCTGTCTGTGGAGTGAATTCTTGTTCCTCTTTTTTTTTCTCACAGACTTTGAATCTAAAGCCCAGAGCTTTAGATCCACATCCCCGTACTAGAAAACTTTCAGCAGTAAATGGCTCTGTAATTTAACTACCCAGAAGCAAATAAATAGCCTCCCTTTGACAATGAAATGGAGCAAGCTTGACCACCTGTATTAGCAGATTTCTCACTGAGCTATTGGATTTCATGGCTTTTTTCCCCTTTGTCCTGGTGATAACTATAATTTATTATCATATAAACCTGCAGTCTGCAGGGTGTGTGAAACTTGCACTATATTTTTTTGCCATTTAAGTATCTACGGAATCGCCTCCTGCATCCTTGTTCTTATCAATATATAGGACGTAGATTATGGTGCTGCATTTTAAAGACTCCAGGATTTTAAAGTAAAAATGCGACAAATGATCTAGGTTCCCAATAACAACCGGGAATGAACATGAAGGTCTCAAAGGGAATCGCTCTAGCTAACTTATTCCAGTGTGTGCATATGAAAAATGCAACTGATTTGTCAACTAAGAGAAATCAAACAATAAATCATCCAGTAAGTGGTAATTGATTAATAATGTATAACCATTAACAGAGACTAACATTTTCTGTATACTTGCTGTTCTGTCAAAAAGAGTTTTTAGGGATCAAAGGAAATGTTTCTTTGAGGAGAGCAGATTTAGAATGTTTTCGTAATGCATAGTGGTTAAGAGCGTAGGTTTGGAGAGAGAGAAACTTGGCCTTGAATTTTGGCGCTGATACCACCTGGATGTGTGGCCTTGGCTAAATTATTTAAATGTCTCTTAAAGTCTCTAATAATAATACCCAGGTTATGGGACTAAGGACATCTGTCAGAATTAATTTAAAAAAATACACAAAGAATTTGGCATGGTGCTTAGATTATACTAAGAATCCAATAAATGTTAATTATTCAATGAATGTTGTTATTCATTAAACTCAAATTTGTTCCTGAACTTTCTATAAATTCTAACGTTTGCTTTAAGTGGTATGTCATTACAAAACAGTCTCTTGAGAAATATAATAAATAATGTCAACAAGCATTTTTATTATCTGCTAAGTGTCAGGCACTGTGCTAGGTGTTGGATAATCAAGTTGAATAAAACTTCTCTTATTCTGAATCTTACATTTAGCCTATCTCCTGGGATTGCTACTGGATTGCTCTGGATTAAGGATATTGGCTGTTATAGTTTTTGCCAACCTGAAAGTATTTAGAAGAAAATCATTGGCTAAGGAATGTGTCTCTGTAAGCATATAAAGAAAAGAGCCGAGGAAAAACCATCTAAGAATAGCTTTACCTTGTAGGTGTTTATTTTCTTATTAATAAGAAGGCCATAGATAGGCAGTGAAGGGCAAATGCTTTGGTGTGCCCTCAAGGATCAAGTCTTCTCTGCCATTCTTTATGGGCGGCTTTCATCTGTACATTTATCTTGTTTCTAAAGCCTAGATATGATATCCACATCTTAGCCAGGAAAAACAAAAGGACAAAGGGATCTTAAAGCTGAAGCTGAAGCTGATGGATCATTCTGGCTGATTCTGTCCTTTTAAAAGCTTTCCCAGAATTCTAACGTCAGAACTTGTGTTTACATCATCATGACCCCAGCTGAGTCATATGGTTTCCCCCTTAGCGGCAAAAGAGTCTGGGATTATGAATAATTTAGCTTCCTCGCCTCTAGTAGAGAAAAGTAAGAATAGTTCATCTTTTTGGCTGTCCAACATCCATTACACTGTTCCTCCCATTTATGCATTTTGGGTAGCATGCGTTCATTCCTTCCGCAGAGGAGCCTAGCTCAAAGCCTCATCCTATAATCACATCTGGCGATGCCATCATCCCCAAAGGGCTCAGACACGCTGCTTCTCATGGCTTAGCACTCATAAGCTTAAAAGATGAGCTATCTGTCCCAATTCCCACAGTATAGAACAGTAGAGAAAAGATAGGATACATGAAAATAAAGGAAGACCACCGTTTAGGAACAGGGAGAATGAGAAACAAGCAGAAATCACCAGTACCAAATCCTGGGGGCAGGAATAGAATTCTAGCTTTGTCAGTGCATAAGTTCATTGGTTAGCCAGTCATATAATCTCTGTCTGCCTTCCAGAGCAGCATTTCTTGCCCGTTATTTCCCATGGCCTCACTGAGACCTCACTGAAAGTTTGCACAGCTTTAGAAACTGAGTTTTCCTGAATGTAAATTTGTAGGCTCTGGAATGGCTCAGCATATTGGATGTTAGCAATTATTATCAGCCAAGCCTTGAGTTATCTCAAGTTTAGCAGGCCTCTTTCTTATTTTCTGTCTGTCAATTCCAAACACACGTAAACAGAACATATCTCTTTCTAGATGAAAAGTCCACAGAGAAGGAATCACCCCATCCTCGGGGCCCTTACAAAACGCTTTTTCAGGAACAGTGATGTTATTCCAATCACCACCAACGGTGATTCACCTCACTGTGGGATATGTAGAATAAATCGAAGTTAAGCAATTGCAAAAGAGACCAAGTGTCCAAGTGAACGTCAGACACGTCAGGGATAGTATAAAAATCCCATGTCAACTATGGCAGAGAGCAAGACTGGGACCAGAGGAAAGGAATTCTCTTCCATAAATCAATGACCTGAATCGTAGTTCTCGTTAAGGAAAAAAAAAAAAATTAAAAATGAGTGATTTTTTTTTTCACGAGATCAGAAGAGATAAAAAATGAAAAATCAATGAATACAGAAAAATAAATTCTGTAAATTCAAGTATGTATATGCATAAACTTAATTAAAAAATACATTACCTCAGTGATTAGTACATAACCCTAATGGTTATATTCTAGAAGAAGAATTTTAGTTAATGAAGGAAGGCCTACATTATAGAATATTCTAGAGAAAATTTTTTAAAATTTAACCACTAGCCTCATGATGTGGCTTGTTATCAACTGAAGAGACTCTTCTGATTGCACAGGCACATGGTGGACTTCATCAGCCAGACTCCTGTCATCAAAGGCCCTATTAATAGTCTCTGCTTTTACCACCCCTAGGTATATGAGAGTAAGCAGGTTATTTGACATCCATGGGTCACTACAGTGGGGTCGGGCCTCCTGGTAATTCCGCCAAACAAGGAAGCTTCTCAAAGGCTCTTATACAGGAAGGAGAGAAGCGTTGTTCAAAGGCAAGTTCAGTTGTCTATAGAGTTGATACTGCTTCCTGAGACGGGGTGGGAAACTCAATCAATACTGAATAATGATGGGCATGTTCTGGGGATGCTAATATCCTAAAATACTGTCCAAGTGTTTTTGTTTTGTTTTTTTCAACAAAAATCAAAGGATCAGAGAAGCCTATATACTATCATTTGTCCATATTCCAAAATGTTTCTCAGAGGGATAAGGGGTATAGACTAATATTTAGGTAGAAATCACTTTCATTCTCTTAGTTTTTCAACACATTTATATTGAGTACCTGCTAGTACCAAGATTTCCCTACATGCTAAACACATAGCATTGAGCCAGTTTTATGAGGATTACATTATTCTGGTGGAAGGCAGAAAATAAACAGAGATACCACATATTAATAAGAAGTGGCTCTAAAGACAATTGAAAGAGGTTAAGGATACTAAATATATGGGAGACAAGGATGGCGGTTGATGGGCTGAGATGCATTTTAGATAGAGTGGTGATGGAGAATCTCTCTGATGAGGTAATATTTGAACAGAGATCAAAAAGAAATGAGGAGAGCAAATTACAGTATAATCTCATAACAAGAGATTGTTATGAAAAAAATTTTCTTTAGTAATTCAAAATAAAGCAGACTTTTCAGTGAGCTAACACATCTGGACTTTGTTATCATCTCTATCCCATACCTTCCTCTTAATAATGGAAGAGATGGATACACCACCATCACCTCCTCCTTTCTTTTTTTGTGGGAGTTCTCTGGTTTCAATCTATCACAATGGTGCATTTCTCAGAAGGTATTTTTTCATATGAACTGAATTCTAATTGAGTCAGTAAATATTTTCTTCCAGTACTTAACTTCTTCAAATAGTGTTGCTCTGTTGTACTGGGGGATGTAAAGAGATGACAAGCTACCCTACACCACTGTTATGAAATGTTCTTTAAATAACTGTAATTCCAAAGAGTGGCTGTCCAATGTTGGTTTTAACACAGTTCATTACTCTTGGATGACTGATGCCATGTAATGAAAACCCTGCTCTGTGTCATTTCCTAAAATGAATCTTGGTGTCACATGCTCTTGTGAAAGACATTTCCAGCAGAAGAACATCTCTCGCAAACACCAAGTATTATTTTCCTCATGATGGAGATTTTTGAAGTTGTCAGTAAAAGAAATACTAGTGGTTGGTCTTTCACATGTCTGTAAAATATTTGTGAGTGTCTGCTTGGTTGGCTATGGCAACTTACCTCATTTTTATCCCCTTGAATCCTAATGCTGAATGCAGGGATACAAAACCCAATATTGAAATTGTCAGGGTTGATCTTAATCCTATTTGTTAATTATTTAAGTTTTTGAAGCAGAATCCTCTGATGTTAAATATTTATATTAGCTTCTACAAAATCATTTACATAATCAGGTTGTGGGTGCTACCCTGTGCTTTTGCAAGGACTCCACTATATTCTCTTTGGTGAAATGGTAGAAATGTGCTCTAATTGAATTTCCTGCTTTCCTAGCATTTGACAAAAATACAAATCAACGAAAAAATTTACCTTAATTTGTGTTGTAAATCGAGGTCTCTTCCAGGTGTCCAGATACTTTTTTACTGCAGGCTGTCTGTGGACTACAAGTTCTCTTCAATTTGCAAAAAATATCAACTCTTTCATCCTACCTCTCTGAACAGAATGTGTCCACAGGCTGATCTCAATCGATGGCTTATTTCTTGATATCCTGTTAAGAAGTAATAATGAACAATCTCCATTCATGGCTTTAATCATTTGTTCTTACAGTTGGAAGGAAAAGATCCTGTCTCTGGTCACCATTGTGGATTGAATGGACCTAATTCAAAGCATCACTTTGTCCTGTGTAGATTCTGATCCCATTGAAAAAACAAAAGAACAACAAAGCGACGAAACAAAACAAAACTATCGATTCAATTGCTGGTAGTACTGTGTGCCTTAGATTGATGAGGAAAATGAGTCTTTAAAAATTGAATGCCAAATTTAGATTTAGCCATCTAGTCACAGCAAGCGCCAGAGAACCATGGGGCTCCCTGGAAAGGGATAAAGGTGTGTTGTATCACTAGGCCTAGAAGAAGATAGTGAATGTGTTGTCTGCTGGATCGCAAGGAGAAGGGAGGGAGCAAATGAGTCACCCTTACTGAGTTCTTGCTCTTAAACTCACCAGTCAGGTAAATCATCACTCCTCCCACCTGGGAGTATTACGTAAGTGAACAAGTAAGAAAAAGGCCAGGAGTGTCACACCATTATCCTACCATATGAAAATACTGTCAGAAGAGATGGAAACTTCCCTGGATGGGCAACTCTAAATGCTTTCTGTATCTTATTTTGTAGTCTACCTTAAGGAAAATTCTTGCATGAATTGTAACGTTAGAATTATATATGTATTCTTAGTAGTTTCACATCCTAGCATGGAGAAATCTATTAAGTACTGAGGCATGTGATCTAGCTTGTTTGCACATATACCACTGGTATGCTGCGGGAATCTCTTCAAGTCCCTTAACTGTATCTATTCTGAAAGAGGCAAGGAAACAGACAACAGGATGTAGGGAGTAACGGAAATTACATTTATTTTTCTTTTAATTGAAGTATAGTTGACATAAAATGCTATACTAGCTGCAGGTGAACAGTATAGTGATTGGGCAACTCTCTCTCTCTCTCTCTCTCTTTTTTTTTTTTTTTTTGACAACTCTTTATGTTATGCTGTGCTCACCACACAGGTAGCTACCCTCTATCACCATACAACACTTACAATACTATTGACTTTATTCCCCACGCTGGACCTTTCATCCCCATGGTTTATTCTTTCCGTAACTGCAAGCCTGTACCTCCCAGTGCCTTTCCCCTATTTTGCCCAGCCTTCCAGCCCCCTCCCCTCTGGCAGTCACCAGTTTGTTCTGTTTTCTTGGGTCTGCCGTTTCGTTTGTTTGTTTGTGTGTTTGACTTTACATATAAGTGAAATCATATGGTATTTGTCTTTCTCTGTCTAATTTATTTCGCTTAGAATAATACCACCTTCCTGCTTTATGCTCGTGAAGGAGTTAAGTGTTTTTATAGTTATTACCATTTAATCCTAACTAAGATCCTGAGAGGTAGATATTATTATTATTTTTTTAAAGATTTTATTTATTTATTCGACAGAGATAGAGACAGCCAGCGAGAGAGGGAACACAAGCAAGGGGGAGTGGGAGAGGAAGAAGCAGGCTCATAGCGGAAGAGCCTGACGTGGGGCTCGATCCCATAACACCAGGATCACGCCCTGAGCCGAAGGCAGACGCTTAACCGCTGTGCCACCCAGGCGCCCCGAGAGGTAGATATTATTATCTCCATTTTACAAATGAAGAAATAAGGATGACCTTTCACAATGGTAGCCAATGGTGATGTTAGATTTGAACCCAAGCCGATTGGGTTCCAAAGCCTTGTTCTATCCAAGAAAAAAATTGTAAAACTGCAAATGCTTCTCTCTAGTCTCTTTAGTGGTGCTTGGATATTTGATTTCTTTTTGTCCCCCAGCTTTATTGAGATATAATTGACATAAGGCATTGTGTCAGTTTAAGGTATATAATGGGATGGTTTCGTACACTGAATATACTGCAAAATGATTATCACAGTAGGTTAGTTAACACCACGATCACCTCACATAATTGCCACTTCTTTTTTTTGTGGTGAGAACATTTCAGACCTACCTTCTGAGAAATTTTCAATTTTATGATGCAGTATTATTAACTATAGTCACCGTGTTCTACATTAGATTCCCAAACTTACTCATCTTATAACTGGTATTTTGTACCCTTAACATTTCTTCATTTCCCCCAGCCTCTAGACTCTGACAACCATTATACTATGTTTCTGTGAATTCTGCTTTTTAATATCCCACATATATATGATATCACACAGTGATTGTCTTTCTCTACCCGACTTATTTTACTTAGGAAAATACCTTCAAGGTCTATCCATGTTGTCAGAAATAGCAGGATTTCCTTTCTTCTCACAGATGAATAATATTCCATTGTATATATAAACCATATCTTCTTTATCCATTCATTCATAGATGGACATTTAGGTTGTTTTTATACCTTGACTATTGTGAATAATGCTGCAGTTAACATGGGAGGGAAGATACCTCTTTGCCATCTTGTCATTTCCTTTAGATATATACCCGAAAGTGGGATTTCAGGATCATAATTCTATTTTTTTTAATATATTTTTAAAAAGATTTTATTTATTTATTTGACAGAGACAGACAGTGAGAGAGGGAACACAGCAGGGGGAGTGGGAGAGGAAGAGGCAGGCTCCCAGTGGAGCAGGGAGCCCAATGCGGGGCTTGATCCCAGGACCCTGGAATCACTCCCTGAGCCGAAGGCAGACGCTTAACAACTGAACCACCCAGGCACCCTATTTTTTTTAATATTTTGAAGAACTTCTATGCTGTTTTCTGTAGTGACTGCACCAATTCACATTCCAACCAACAGTGCACAAGAACTCCTTTTTCTCCACATCCTCACCAACACTTGTTATCATTTGTCTTTTTGATGATAGCCATTTTAATGTGTGAGGCAAAATTTCATGGAGGTTTTGTTTACATTTTCCTGATAATTAATGACGTCAAGCATCTTTTCATGTACTGTTGTCCATTTTAATGTTCTCTTTGGAAAAACATATTTATTCAGTTCTCCTACCCCTTTTTTAAATTATTTTTTTAAATTTCTTTTGCTGTTGAGTCAGAGGAGGTGCTCATATATTTTGGATATTAACCCCTTTTTAGACAGATGACATTTGCAACCAATCTATCCCATTCTATTGGTTGCCTTTTCATTTTGTTTTTTGCTTTGTGGTGCGGAAGCTTTTTCAGTTTGTTGGAGTCCCACCTATTTCTTTGTGCTTCTGTTCCTAGTGCTTTTGGTGTCATGCTCAAAAAATTGTTGCCAAGACCAGAGCCAAGGAGTTTTTCCTTACATTTTCTTCTAGGAGTTTTATGGTTTCTAGATTTATCTTTAAGCCTTTAATCCTTTTCAAGTTAATTTTTGTGAGTGATATATTATAGGAGCCCAATTTCATTCTTCTGCATGTGATTACCCAGTATTCCCAACACCATTCATTGAAGAGATGATATTTTCTCCAATGAATATTCTTGGCTCCTTGTTAAAGATTATCAGACTGTAAATGCTAGGGTTTATTTGTGGGCTCTAGATTATCTTTCACTGATTTATGCACTTATTTTGATGCCAGTACTATACTATTTGACTACCATAACTTTGTAATATAATTAAAATCAGAAAGTGTGATTCCTACAGATTTGTTTTTCTTTCTCAAGATTATTTGACTCTTCAGTGTCTTATGTGGTTCCATTTGATTCTTGGATTGTTTTTTTCTGTTTTTGTGAAAATTACCTTTGGAATTTTGATGGGGATTGCATTGAATTTATTGATGGCTTTGGGTATTATGGATATTTTAACAACATTAATTATGTCAGTTTGTGAGCATGGGAAACCTTTCTATTTATTTGTGTTTTCTTCAATTTCTTTCATCAAAGTTGTAGTTTTTAGTGTCCATAGATCTTTCATCTTTTGGGTTAAATTTATTACTATTTTATTCTTTTTGACGCTACTCTGAATGGGATTGTTTCCCTTATTTATTTTTTGGAAAATTCATTGTTAGTGTATAGAAAAGCTACTTTCTGTATGTTGATTTTGTGTCCTACAACTTTACTGAAATTATTAGTTTGAATAGTTTTTCAGTGGAGTCTTTAGGATTGTCTATATATAAGATCATATTATCTGTAAACAGAGACAGTGTTACTTCTTTTCCACTTTACATGCCTTTTATTTCTTTTTCTTGCCTAATTACAGTATTATCACACATTATTATTATACAGAAATTCCAGTGTACAAATTTTGAATAAAATTGTGAGAGTTGGCATCCTTGTCTTGTTCCTAATCTTAGAAAAAATTTTCAGCATTTCGTCATTGAGTATGATGTTAACTGTGAGCTTGTCATTTATGGCCTTAATTATGTTGAGGAATGTTCCTTCTATTTCCATGTTGTTTAGAGTCTACATTATGAAAAGTTGTGTTTTGCCAAATGCTTTCTCTGCATCTATTGAGAGATACTGTGATTTTTATCTTTCATTCTATGAATGTGGTGTATCACTTTTACTGATTGTGTATGTTGAACAATTCTTACATACCAGAGATAAGTTCCACTTGATTACGGTGTATAATACTTTTAATGTACTGTTCAATTTGGTTTGCTAGTATTTTATTCTCAAACCTTTGCATCCACATTTATCAGGGTTATTGGCCAATAGTTTTTTTTTTTTTCTTATAGAATTTTATTGGGCTTCATATCAGGGTAATGTTATCTTAGCAAAATGAGTTTGGGAGTGTCCCCTCTCTTTGAATTTTTGGAAGAGTTGAAAAGGATTGGTATTAATTCTTCTTTAACTGTTTGATAGACTTCACCAGGGGAACCATCTGGCCCTGGGCTTTTCTGTGTTGTGAGATATTTGATAACTGATTCAGTTTCCTTACTTGCTATTGGTCTGTTCATATTATCTATTTTTTTTAGGATTCAATCTTGGCAGGTTGTTTCTAGGAATTTATCTACTCATTCCAGGTTATCCAATTTATTGGCATATAATTGTTCACAGTAGTATCTTATGATCTTTTGTGTTTTGTGGTATCAAGTGTGATGTGCCCTCTTTCATTTCTGATTTTAATTATTTGAGTCTTCTCTTTCTTTCTTAGTCTAGGTAAAGGTTTGTCAATTTTTTTTATATTTTCGAAAAATCTAGCTCATAGTATTGTTGATATTTTCTGTTGTACTTCTGGCCTCTATTTCATCTATCTGCTCCATTCTTTTTATTTCCTTACTTGTATTGACTCTGGGCTTATTTTATTCTACTTTTTCTAGTTCCCTGAGTGTAAAGTTAGGTTGTTTATTTGAGGTTTTTTTTTTTTTCTAACATATTCATTTATCACTATAAACTTGACTCTTAGAACTGCTTTTGCTGCATCCAATAAGTTTTAATATGTTGTTTAATTTCCACACATTTGTGTATTTTCCAGTTTTCCTCCCATTACTGATTTTTATTTTCATAACATTGTGATTGGAAAAGGTACTTGGTAGGATTTCAGTCTTATTAAATTTATTTTGATGTATTTTGTGACCTGTCATATGACCTATCCTAGAGAATGTTCTGTGCATACTTGAGAACAATATGTATACTGCTGCTGTTGGATAGAATATTCTGTATATGTCTGTTAGGTCCATTTGATCTTAGGTATATTTTAAATCCACAGTTTCTTTATTGATTTTCTGTCTAGATGATCTATCCATCATTGAAATTGGGATAATGAAGTCCTCTACTATTGTTGTATTGTGTCTATTCTCCCTTCAGGTCTGTTAGTATTTGCTTAATATATTTAGGTGCTCCAACTTGAGTACATATCTAGTCATGATTGTTATATCTTCTTGATAAATTGATGCCTTTAGCATTATACGATGACCTTCTTTGTCTTTTGTTACCATTTTTTGTTTACACTTTATTTTATCTTATATAAGTATAGCTCTCCCTACTCACTTTTTATTTCCACTTGGATTGAATACCTTTTTCATCATTTCATTTTGAGCTTATGTGTGTCCTTAAAACTGAAATGAATCTCTTATAGGCAGCAAATATCTAGGTCTTGATTTTAATCTATTCAGCCACGCTAAGCCTTTTGTTTGGAGAATTTAATCCATTTACATTTAGAGTAATTATTGATAGTTAAGGACCTACTGAAGGCATCTTAATTGTTTCCTGGCTGTTGTGTAGTCCCCGTGTTCTTTTCTTCCTCTCTTACTGCCTTTCTTTTTGAATTGATGATTATCTTTAGTACACTTTGATTCTCTTCTCTTTATCTTTTGTTTTTCTACTGTAGGTCTTTGTTTTGTGGTTATCATGAAGCTTACATAAAACATCTTATAGATACAACAGTTTATTTTATACTGATAACAACATAACTTTGACTGCATACAAAAACTCTTTTACCTCCTTCCTTTTATGTTTTTGATGTCACAATTTACCTCTTTTAATACTGTGTAGTCACTAACAAATTATTATATTTATATTTTTATTATAATTATTTTTAATTATTTTGTTCTTTAACCTTTGTACTAGAGTTAAGTAGTTCACACAACACCATATTACAGTATTAGAGTATTCTGAATTTAACTGTCTACTTACCTTTACCAATGTCTTCTATATTTTCATATCCTTTTATGTTACTAATTAGTATCCTTGTGTTTCAGCTCGAATAACTCCTTTTAAGATTTCCTATAAGGCAGGTTTAGTGGTGATGAACTGGCTCAGCCTTATGTTGCCTGGGAAAGATTTTACAGCTCCCTAATCTCTGAAAGACAATTTTATCAGAAAAAGTATTTTTGGTTGGCATGTTTCTCTTCATTGTTTTTGTTTTTTGTCCCTGCCCCCTTCCCCCATCCCCAGCACTTTAAATATATTATCTCACTTTCTCTGGGCCTGTATGGTTTCTGCTGAGAAATCCACTGATAATCTTGTGGAGATTCCACTATAATTTACAAGCTTCGTTTTTCCACCCGTTTTAAGATTCTCTTTGTCTTTGATTTTTGACAGTTTCATTATAATGTGTTAGAGAAATCACTTTATTTTTTATTTTATTTTATTTATTTATTTGATAGAAAGAGGGAGAGAGAGCGTGTGTGCACAAGAGCAGGGGGAGGAGCAGAGGGAGAGAGACAATCTCAAGCACTCTGTGTTGAGTATGGAGCCTGATGCTGGGCTCAATCTCATGACCCTAAGAACATGACCTGAGCTGAAATCAAGAGTCAGAAACTTAACCAACTAAGCCACCCAGGCAACCCTAGAGAAGATCACTTTAAATTATATTTATTTGGGTACCTATGAGCTTAATGAACTTACATATCTAAATCTTTCCTCAGATTTGGGAAGGTCTCAGTCCATATTTCTTTAAATAAGCTCTCTGAGCCTTTCTTCCTCTCTTCTCCTTCTGGAACTCCAATAATTTGCAGACTGTTTATTTGATGGTCTCTTATTGTTCATCCATGCTCCCTCACCTTTATGTATGTATGTATGTATTCATTATTGTTGTTGCTGTTCTCTTTTGACTGGATAATTTCAAAGGTCCCATCTTCTACTTTGTATATTCTTTCTTCTACTTGATCCATTCTGCTCTTGATATTCTCTATTGCATTTTTTTTTCATTTCATTCCTTGCATTTTTCATGTCCAGGATTTCTGTTTCATTTGTGTTTAATGACTTCTATTTCTTTGTTAAACTTCTCATTTTGCTCATGTATTGTTTTCCCGATTTTGTTGAATTGTCTTTCTGTGTTCTGTTTCAGCTCATTGAGCTTCTTTAAAGCAGCTATTGTGAATTATCAGGTAAATTGCAGATCTTTGGGGTTGAATACTGGAAGACTATTGCAATCCTTTTGTGGTGTCATGTTTCCTTTATTTTTATGTTCCTTAAATTTGAAGTAGTAATCATCTCCTCTAGTCTTTACTGACTAACTTGAGGTAGGAAATGCCTTTCATTAACCCTGCTAGGGATTCTGAGGCTTTCTTAAGACGGTCTCCAAATATGCCTGCTCTATGCTTCTTGCTCCCTCTTGTGGTGGAATTCTTGAGCTTGTATGCCTTCTCTGGATCCCACAATGCACCAAATTAGGTACTGATAACCTCTCTTTTGCTTTCTCAAGGGTGGAGGTAAAACTCAAGTTTGTGGTATCTTCCTGGCCCACAGATTTGGGTTGGCTTTCTCTGTGTGCTCACTAGCTGTCTATCTAAACTCACTCTCACCATCATCAGGAACACACACAGGGTATGGGGTGTGCCTGTGTGTGAATGAGGTGCTCAGAGTGCTAGGGCATGAGACTTGTCAGATAGTTGAGGGGTTAACAGATGAGGCATCCAAAGTACCTTGTAGGCTTATTTCCTGTTGGAGTCCACAATGTAATTGTAGGACCTGCGTCCCTTTAATGCCCTTTGAAAATCCAATCTGCTACTCTCCCAGCCTCATCTCACGCTCCAATAATGCAGCTGTGACTTGATACTCTAGATGAGCAAGAGAGAAGTGGACGTCTTTGTAGGCATCTCACACAGCTGGAGAAGACGGATACTCACTCATGAACTCTCACTTTCTGTCTTGGGTGATATCACCAGCTAAGATGGTCTTTCTCACCACTGAACTGTCCTACTTTGGTAGAAGGGTGACATGGGTAAAGTCAAACTGTTTCTCTTGCACTCTCCAGTGCATCCAAAACACATAATTATTATTATTATTATTTTTGCTTCAGTGGTATGCTAGAAATTTTAACCTGGAAAACTGGACTTCCACAAAGGCTTTCTCAGCCATGGGTGATTATCTAAGACAGTGTTCTCCAGTGGCTCCCAGACCACAACTGAGGGGGGCTGGAACTGGTTCAAAAGCCACTGCAGTGTCCAAAGGTGGGACCAAGGTCTCTATGCCTATTACCTGATACATGGGTAGGTGACACCTTCTGGGTCCCTTGGTGTATGCACTTTTGTCCATGGACAGTTGCCAAATTACTATTGTTGAGGCTGCATGGATGAGGGGCATTATATTGGGCCATGTTGTGATGTCACTCCCTGATTTTGAAAATGAAAAAAGCAGATTGGCAAAATCATTAATTCAGTGGGCTTCAGAATCTGTTAGAGTTCCTGATTTACACAGTAGGAACTTAATAAATCTTTGTTGAATGAATGAATGTCCAGTATAGGTTATTGTAATAATTCAACTCTGATAAAGTGTTGTGATTGTAAACTAACTTTTGCTGAGGGATATTTCTTTAACTCACTCCTAAACCAGTTATATGGGAGGACATAATCCCCAAGCCCACCAAAAATGGCTCAAGGTAATTGTTTCAACTATTGATGGGAGTGGTGGTGGTGGTGGTGGTGGTAGCAGTGGTAATGGGACAAAATGGACATCTTTGTTTCTTAAGAAGACATACATCAGAGATTTGAAAATGAAGATCAATAACTCCTGCATTTTAGAAGCCTTAAATAAATGGTATACATTGTATATGCATATATACAGCCACAAAGTAGATGTTTACTTATCACAAATAGCCATGATTTTTCAATGCAATTACTCCATAAATACAAAAATGTTTTATAGGTCCATAGCATGCCTGCATTCTATTTGAAAGTGGAGCCTAAAGTTAAACAATAATAAAATTGAATGGTAGGCCTCTGTGATCTCTGGTTTTCTGTGCATCCTGTATTTATTGCATTATGATTCATATCACTTAGACACTTACGGGAACTATTCACAAATGCATTACACTGGAGGAAAAAATAGATATTTGAGTGCTGTGAATGAGTTAGGCATCATATTCAGCTTGATTGTCTTTTCTCACCACCTCCAGGACACACATTTTATCCACTACTTGAATTATTCAACCACACCATGAGACTCAGAGTCTCATGGCCAAATCAGTGGGAGCTGACATCCCAACCTATGCAAGCAAACCTACTCCTTCTCCATCTTAAAAAGAGTTCCAAAGAAAAAGAATATTAAACTTCAGAAAAATGGTCAAATTCAAAACAAATATAGACTTCCTTTTCCTATTGAAATTCTTTTTTTTTTTTTTTGACATCTCTGGAAAAGTGACTTAGGCAATTTTGCATGTTTCAATAAAGAAAATAATCTTTTAGAGGGTATACTAGAGACTCGTTTTCTTATATTGGTGAATAACTTTTTGCCTTTTTTCTTGCACTGATGAATGTTTTAAACTTTTAGGATCTATTTGGGAATTATATTCACATGTCAAACATAAACTGTCTTCCCTAGTATTCACATTTAAGGTAACTGAACAAAACTGCTTGATAAACTCAATGCAAAGTAAACTTTAGATTAAGATATTTTCTAATTCAAAGGTAAATTGTGGTAGACATTGCTGAAATCATTATCACTCAAAAATTAATTTACATTCCATGAAAAGAATGGCATGTTGTTAGGGGTACAAACACTCACATACATATCCCTAGGGATCTGGGTTCAGAAGCAACCCTGGTCAGATGTTTATATAGGAAACATTACCACTTTTTAAGTATACAATATCAAATAAAGTAAGAGTTTATTCTGTTAGGGAAGACTTTCATTTAGATACAGCACCAAAAATCTCTGTGTATTCTAAACTCCCAGAAAATAAAGTACTGATTTACTGATTCCAACTTCCTGGATAACTTTGAAGGATTTGAGACTTCAGTGGGGTGGGGGGTGGGGTGATCACTGCAGATGTGTTGGAAACAGCAAGAGAAGTAGAATTAGAAGTGGAGCCTGAAGATGGGATTGCATTGCTGCCATCTCATCATAAAACTCGAAAGGATAAAGAGGTGCTTTTTATGGATGAGCAAAGAAAGTGGTTCCTTGAAATGACAACAAAAGATTTAGAATAACACATAAAGTTAATTGATAAAACAGTGGCAGGGTTCAAGAAGATTGCCTCCAATTTTTAAAGAAGTTCTACTGGGGTGAAATGCTATCAAACAGCATCACATGCTACAGAGAAATTGTTCGTGAAAGGAGGAGTCAACTGATGCAGCAAACTATTTTTTGTTTTATTTTAAGAAATTGCCACAGCTGGGGCGCCTGGGTGGCACAGCAGTTAAGCGTCTGCCTTCAGCTCAGGGCGTGATCCCCGCATTGTGGGATCGAGCCCCACATCAGGCTCCTCTGCTATGAGCCTGCTTCTTCCTCTCCCACTCCCTCTGCTTGTGTTCCCTCTCTCACTGGCTGTCTCTATCTCTGTTGAATAAATAAATAAAATCTTTAAAAAAAAAAAAAAGAAATTGCCATAGCCACCTTAACCTGTTGCAATCATCATCCTGATCACTCCACGGACATCAACATTGAGGCAAGACCCTCCACCAGTGAAAAGATTATGAATTGCTGAAAGCTCAGATAATGTTTGCATTTTTTAGTAATAAAGTATGTTTTTTTTAAAAAAAAAGATTTATTTCTTTATTTGGTAAAAAGAGAGAGAACTTGTGAGCAGGGGGAGGGGCGGAGGGAGAGAGAGAATCCTGAAGCAGACACCCTGCTGAGGGTGGAGCTGGATGTGAGGCTCAATTCCAGGAGCCAGTCCCAGGACCCTGAGATGATGACCTGAGCAGAAATCAAGAGTTGGCCACTTAAACCAACTGAGCTATCCAGGGAGCCTAGTAACAAAGTACTTTTTAACTAAGGTATGTACATTGCTTTTTTTTAGGCTAATGCTGTTGCATGCAAAATAGATTACATAATAGTGTAATTACACCTTTTATATGCACTGGGAAACCAAGAAATTCAGTTGATTTGCTTTATTTCAATATTCACTTTGTTCCACTTGTGGAACCAAACCTGCAAGTATCTCTGAGATATGCATGTGTTTGCGATAAGCTGCTCTAGAGGGCGCAAGGATGCTGGAATAGAACTCAAATCGACAGGAAGGAACAGATTTGAACATATTCAGTAAGATACAATCCGGAAACATTAGAAGATAAGAAGATAAGAATAAGATAAGATAAGAAGAAAAATAAGCTGAGTGAACTGAAGAAATATTACAAAGAAAAAATAATGCAGTAACAGAATTAAATGCCATATTGGTGGTACTTAGCAGCAGAACTGACACCATAGAAAATCAAATCAGTGTCTTGAGAACTGATTAGTGAAGCTCTTTCGGCATGCAGGAAATTTAAAAAAAAAAGTGATATTATAAAGAAGATGAGAGAGAATATGATATACATCGAGGATAGAGTAAAGATCCAACATAACAACTGATATATCATCCAGGAGAAATAAGGGTCACTGAAATAGAAACAATAACCAAATACATAAACCAAAACCACCTTTGCAGAGCTGATATGTTCTTTATGGAAACTGAAAGGTTTGACTAAATTCCAAGCAAAAAGAAAAGACATACATTTACAGATATTTTGGCATGATTTAAACAACTAAAATTAAAAACAAAAATGTATAAACATCTATGGAACAGAAAAAAAAACTTGGTTAACTGAAAAGGAAATAAAAATTAGCTCCCTTCATATATATATTTTTAAAGATTTATTTATTTAAGGAGAGAGGGACAGAGAGTAGGGGGAGGGACAGAGGGAGAGGGAGAGAATCTCAAGCAGACTCCCTGCTGAGTGGGGCTCCATCTCATGACCCTGAGATTATGACCTGAATCAAAACCAATAGTCAGACCCTCAACTGACAGCCACCCAGGCACCCCAGCTCTCTTCATATATTTATGGTAGGGTTAAAAATCAGAAGGCAATGGAATAAGGCTTATAGATTTTTGGAGGTATGACCATAAAATTGTATACTTAGACTTTGGAATGAAGCCCAGAAATACTATCCAGTTGAAGCGCAAAAGGCTGATCTTCTTCATGTATGTGTGTGTGTGTGTGTGTGTGTGTGTGTGTGTGTGGTGATTATATGGTGATTACCTCACTAAGTAAATATACTAATATACTAAAACCCAAATATAATACATAAGAAAATACATAAGCAGACAAGTTACAGAAGAAGAAATATACACGGCCAATAACATTACAAATCATCATAAATATTGCTAGTAAGTAAAGAAATATGAACAAAAAGATATCATTTTAACTATGAAATCTGTACTGATTAAAATAAAAATATACTATTTTGGTAAAGTTACAAATTGTTGAAACATGAATTTGTTTGTTTTTTTCCAGAAATTACTTTGTTGAATTTAAATTATAAATTTCTTTCTAGAAACTTACCTTTAAAAAAATCCAACATGCAGACTAAGCCCAATTAAGCATTAATTTTAAATGTGAAAAATTTGAATGGTATCAAATAGGAAAGAATAATCCTGGTAGACATAGGTTTTGTAGAGTAGTAGTTTGATAGCTTATGGTGACTCCATAAAATGTATCCACTAAAACAGTAGTTTTTGAAGCATATTTAATCTTAAGAGAAAAACGGTTATAGTACAGTATCAATTGGAGAGCCTGGTACAAAATGATAATTAATGTCACCCTATGTTTTCCTTTTTAAACTGTTTTTCATAGAAAAACAAAAAGAAGGAAATAAACTAATATCTTTATCCATGGTTATTTCTAGATACAGAAGTACAGTGATTTTAATTTTCTTCAGTAAGCACATCTGTGTTTTCCAGTTCTCTAGAATAAACACTGGTTAATTTGTAGTAAAAAATGACAATGTAACAAATGTTACGTATAAAAATTTCACCTAGCTGATTATTCAGAGAACATGTCCTGGTTAATGGATTGTCAGAGCATGAATAATGATGAGGACTCTTTTGATCAAATGTAAATGAAATTAATCTTTAATTAGGGACTCATTGCAACAATTGAGCTTGCCCTAATAGCATAATGTAATTAATACAACATATATATGTATTTGCAACAGTTATATATCACATAAAACAAATATGTGTAAATATGTAAGTGTACATAAAATATATGAAGATTATTTTTGCATGATGCTACTTTTCTAAACTATGTATTGCCTAGAAAATGTCATTCTGATGTTTGCATGACAGAATTTAACCATGATAGGCAAACAATTTTATATAGTCATTCCACATGATAAAAGTATATATGACATGCTTGAAATTATGAAATTGGGGGCCCTCCTCCTGTAATGTAGTCAATAAACTATTAAGTTCTAAAGGAGTGATTAAATGAATGACATCATTTATCAAAGTTTGAAACTCATTGAAAAGTCTCCATGTAGAGACAGATTTTTGAGCTAGAAGGGAACATAAAGAGATTCCAGAAGTGCTCAGAGTAATGAAATGATATGCCAAGGTCAAATATGTATGCTCAAAATTAAAGAACAACTCTTTACCTTAATAACATGTTGTCAGTAATGCTCACGATATTAAAAAACAGAGTATCTCCTTATTACACTGTTCAAATGTTTCACTGTGCAAATAATTTCTAATTGTAAGTAAATTAGTAGTGGTATCCTGTACATTAAAGAAGTCAGTAATTCAAATACTAACAGTGAAAAGGAATGCTCTGGTCACTTGTTTAATTCAGACTGTCAGTCTTTTTTGTCTGGTGGTGCACCTTTTAATATTTTTCTTAATGCCTTGATGTCAGCAAGATAAAATAGAGGGAGAGATGGCGCTGACATCCCTTATGGGTGATCATAAGCAGGGGCATTTTGCGCGGCGTTAAGATGTATGAGGTGCATCCCTTCCTCATCTTGGGAATTCTAGTTCATCAAAGAACAACACTTGTAGACTAGGAAGGAAGGGAAGGACAATGGTTATGCATTTGGACACATTTTGTAAGGAAACCCTTAAATGCGGTGTGGGAGCTTCCTGGTAACTTGTTCTGTTCCATAGTACTCATGCTGTAGCCAACCAAGTTCCCAAAATTTTAATAGTTTCACCCACATAATTACATTAGTACACTGTTGGCTTTTCTTTTTTGCACATTTCCCTTCCCTTGAACTTTCTGGCCTTTTCTCATATGTATTTGACAAAAGAACTACAGATAGAGTGTTATTATATCTTAGATGGAGGAAATGGTCTATGGATTAATGTTTGAAATGTGCAATCTTGGCAATCAAGACTTACCTCAGCATTTGCTGGGACACAGGAAACCAGCTAATGGCTGATAATGTCCAGGAAATTAGTAACTCATACATATGGTAAATGCTCCATTCCCAGCCAAATGATTTGTGTAACTGATGGCTGAGTTCTCAAAGGGACTGTTAGCACAGTGGAATAGTAGGGCTTTATTAACTGGACTGTGTGCTAATCCTTGTTGTTTCCTAACTGAGGAATTTAACCGTACTATTCAATACAATGGGAAATTGTATACCTGGAAAGTGAAGATATTTAAGGTACCAATATTCTATTCTTCAGAAGAACCATTTTAATATAACAATATTAGTATCATCATAACAGCATTATTTTAGTTTAGAATTCTGTAAAATGAATTGTAAATAGCATTTAATTATAAAAAAAAATATTAGATCGGATGCCACTTTGCTTAATGTCCTGTTCCTATCTGTTAATTCTGTCAGTAATGGTGTTGATTATTTATAATCCATTGCTTGCATTCATTGATTTTCTACTAAGTATCAGGCCCCTTGTGCTATGTGCTTTCACACGTTCCCTCATTTAATCTTGCCACTCTTCTCCTGCCCTCCTTGCTAGGTTAGCTTTCACATATCCCTCAAGCCATGATTCAAGTGTCAGCAAGTTTTCCTCAGGGAAATCTTAAGGACATCCCAGTCTAGGTCGTCTTCTCTTTCTATATGTTCTTATAGAATCTTGTATAACTTCATAGAACCTTTGTTCACAATTTGTAATTTAAAATTTATATTGTAGGGGCACCTGGGTTGCTCAGTCAGTTAACTGTCTGCCTTCCATTCAGGTCATGGTCCCGGAGTCCTGAAATCGAGCCCCACATCAGGCTCCCTGCGAGTCTGCTTCTCCCTCTGCCCCTCACCCTTCTCGTGTTCTCTCTCACTCTCTCTGTCTCTCTCTCAAATAAATAAATAAATAATCTTTAAAAAATATAAAAAAATAAATTTTGTATGGTAGGCGATTGGATACTATCCCTTTCCTACTCTAGAGTAGAAAATTCATTAATGCAAAGACTACAGTAGTTCTTGCCACTATTGTATACTTTTGAGCCAAGTACAGTATCTGTCTAGCAGGTAACAGGTAATAATAAAGATTTTTTGGCTGAAAAAACTCGATATACTGGTTATCATTTTCTCAGGTTTGCAAATGAAAAAAACTGAAGCTCAAAAAATTTAACCTAATTAGAATCATACAGCCACTGGATGTCAGTATCCCATATATCATCTGACTTCAAAACCATTACTGTATCTTAATTAATTTCATTGGGTAAGATAATGAAAGTATTGAAAAATTTATTTTTCTCTTTAATAAAACTGAACTTTACTAAATATTTGTCATTTCTCTGTACATCTTTTACAGCAGTCGTTCTTAACCAGAGGCAATTTTTACCCCCTTAAGGACCACTGGGTAAACATTTTTAGTTGTCATTACTGGGCGGGGGGGTGGGGAGGTATTGCTACTGGCATCTACTGGTGGCCTATGGTACATGAAAGAGCCCCTTCTCACTACGTTGGCCAGTTCAGCTACCTACCTTTTTTACTTCATTGGTTTGCTCAACAAATATGCATAGGGTGCCTTACCTGTGGAGAATCAATAGTGAATAAAACACAAGTCCAGATGAAAGTAAACTTATAATTTATAGGGAAGTACATATAAGTAAATAAGAACAGTTACCTAGAATTATACATTTAGGAGCACATAGTGGAGACAAAATCTGTTTTATCCGGGATGCTCCTTTCTTGGAGGAAGTGGTATCTAAACTCACATTTGGAGGATGCTTTAGAGCAGTGGTTCTCAACTGCAATTTCTAGAAACGTTGTTTGTTGTCACGACTGTGGCAAGGATTGCTACTAGTATTTAGTGAGTAGGTATAGGCCAGGAATGCCACTAAGCATCCTACAATGCATGGAACACCCCTCCCCCGCTACACACACACATATAAAGAATTATTTGGTTCAGAATATCAATAATGTTGAGGGTGATAAATCCTACTTTAGAATGATAACGTGATAATGTCGGGTCATCATGATGTCACTGCTGCATTTTTAAAATCCCACTTAATTTTGTTGTCCTCTATTATTTTCCTGATTATAGCTGGCCTTAAAATTATATCTATCCATCTATCCATCTAACATTTATCCATCTATGGTATTTCACCTTATTAAGTGGCAATAAGCTATATGATTATGTATTGGAAACAAATTAACATTTCAATACGTTTAATGACATGTCGTACTTAACAATAGTAATTTATCATACCTCCTTTCTTTTGAATGTCTATCACTGTACAGTCTTAAGCCTCTTCAGCACTTCATTTTCAGTGTAGTCCTATGATCAGAGTCCAGGCCTGATTGATGTCCATACTTACCTTAAGGTTCTGCTCAAGGCTGGCTCTCAGATTTTTGTTGGATCACTCCAAGCAAGTTAATTCTCTCGCAGAAGCTGAACAATTAAGTCTGCTGAAAAGCAGAAACTGATTAAAATACTTACTGCACTGCAGTACGTACAAATGGGTACAAATAATAAATTTTGATCCCTCAAAATTCCTTCCATTAGAATCCTGAAATCATATATAATTAAGCTTCTTCTGGATAATTGGTATGAATGTTAGAATTTTTCCAGGATATACCTCTGTTTCTTTATTTTTTAAGATTTGTCTCACTAGTTAGAGATCCTTCATTTTCCTTGAAAATGACTACTAGAGGAGTCAAAATCTGATTGTCATTTGTTTACCAGGATGTCTTTTAAAAAGGATCGAAAATAATGATACATTAAAACTCAAGTGTTTTCATATATCTTTTGGCATATCAACGAGGCTGGAATACTCTCCCCAAATAAAGCAAATATAAACCTTTATATAAAGACTTTCTTTCCTTTTTAGTTTCCCATTAATGACTTGATCCTGAGGTCTTTTTCCTCAGTGTATACACTCCAACTTTCCCATGGCTGGTTCTTATAATTCGCATTGAAGATTATGGTTCTTTCTCTTCTCTAAATATTTTTAGTGTAACATTTATATTCTGCTTATTTTTTTTTATAAATTGTTTATCCTCATTTACTTTTCCTTCTTTAAAATGCAATTTGAAAACCAAGTTGTAAATTAAGTGGAACACCTGTGCAGAGTATAAATTTTTAAGCTGAAGGGAAAAAAATGAAAAATACTACAAATGTTTAATTGTTGATGACATTGACCTGACCTGGTTGTAAAAAGGTCAGTGCACCAGTTTAAGGATGCAGTTTTTAAATATTGGCAAGACTCCATTGCTAGATTGTTGTACATTTCCATCCATGGAATAATACTGTGTAATTTTATAGGAATTCCTTTGTTTTCCAGAATTCTAAATGAAGTGAATTCATGAAAGCTCTGTGTTACCCTTAAGACTGACGATTCTAGATGATAGTGTGGTTTGAGGAACCACCTGTGTACTTGAATGTATGTCATGGCAGACCCTTGTGGAAGAGGAAGTTGGGTGGAGATTGGGTACAAATAACAACAAGGGTTATCCAAGAAGAATACAGAGAAAGTAGAAATGGGAGATGATCTAACATGGACTCACCAGTTGATAAACTAGTGCGAATAACACATGAGTGTCTATATGGCTACTTGGTCTTGGCTGTTCACATTCTATAGGGAGAAAAAAACAGTGCAGCTTTCTGAGACTTTTTCAGTATTCTCCATAATTCTATTTTAATGGGTGGGCATAATGCTTGATGTCCAGTGTGCAGGTGCTGATGATACATGTCCTTTCATGTTAAAACTCTCAACATGCTCATTGCACTTCCCAAGATGTTTTAATAACTAGTTAGGAGCTGGTCTGCTTTGCAGTTTAGGTGTGTTATATGGTCTTGCTGTTTGCCCCCTCTCTGGTATTGTTAAGATAGAAAGCAAGACAGGTTTCCTTTTTGCTACTTGGCGGTGTGTAGGTGTCTTAGGACTTAAGACATTAGCTTTGGTGAAACGTTTGTAAGGTTCAGCCTTTCTTAGGTGAGTAGAAATTTTGTTGAATCACGCACCAATACTACAAGGCTATGAGTTCTCTCTCTCTGCCATCTTTGAGTTGTATAATGATAGAGCAGAACAAGGATGACTATATCTCCTCACTGCTAGTTTTTGTTCTAAATGAACTCGGTGGTGTTCTAGCACTCCCCTTGGGTGGTCATGTAATTGATGGCTAAAGACCATATTGTTGGGACCTGGTTCACAACAAGGTGTAGGCAGATGGGAGTGGATCAGGATGTGGCTTACAAACTGACCGATTCTGGCCAGGTCATTTGCACACCAGAGGATTTTGTTCTCAAGGGTATTTAAGTGTGTTGAACTTATTTTGGACATCAACATAAATCTTCCTAGAGCCCAGGGGATTTCAGTAACACGTAGAATCTTGCATCAGAGTTGGAGTTGGAGATGGTTTGCTCATATCATAGGAATCTGTCCTCAGACTCTTGAAGTACAAAGCATCTATGAAAAGCTGCCATGTGTAATTTTTTATAATAACTAGGGTTGATTTTATAAGCAGAACATATGACTGCATTTTATGTATGCAATCTAAAATCACAACCAGGCGTAAGTGGACATGAGAAAAACCAGCAGCCAGATTAAACATTCACATCTGTTTCTGAGTTTTTCTGTACTATTCCTTTTCTATTTGTTTATTCATTCTTTCATCTTCTAGAGCTCACTTGCAGACAAATGTTGCTAGTGCCAATGTTTAAGGAAAATGCATGGGGCAAAAATCTTCTACCCATCAACGTACTATTTTTTTCTTTAAATTGGGGAAGAAAAGTCTCCACTGTATTATTAATTTAGAGCAGAACTCTTTCAAAGGAAACACAACTTTTCTATAATATGCAAGCCAAGCAAGAGACGTAGTATACAAGATAAATTAATAAAATAATCTGAAAGAGAAAAAATTTTTTTCACAGCTTGACTCAACATAAATGAACTATTAAAGTCTGTGCGCTAAGATGTGTTAGAAAATGGCAAACATCTGTTTGGGATTCCAGAATCGCTGTATTGCATACGTTTCCAAGATACTGTAAATTGATTTTGTCAATTTAGTACAAATTTTCTATATTTATGAGTAGAAAGATGTAAATGATAAATCATTCACTTTTTAATTTAATTTTGAAGTCCCCTTCTATTTGCTCTACAACTGGCAAAATGGATTGCCTGTTTTTACTTTTCTGTATTTTCAAGTCTTTTTCCAAACACTAGTTAGAAAATTTAAGCGTTTTACCTTTTTTACTCCACTTTCAGAAAACCCAGGTCTGACTCATATTTTCCACGTTCTATCTTTGCCTGAAGTTACTAATAACATTATATGAAAACTGAAATTTGTAAGAGTTGTTTCAAATATGTTACTTATAAGTTTTAGTTTATTATTCATTTATAATATTAATGTCTTGCTACTGATTTTATGGAAAAGATAAGCTTTACTTTTTTTTTGCATTTTTTACCTTTATAATAAAATATTTTAAAAGATACACAAAAGCAGAGAAAATGGAATAACATAGCATAGGGAGCCTCCACACTTCTATCACCTAACTTCAACTTTTACTTAATGTCAATCTCGTTTCATCCAAGCCCTTTCTCAATTTCCTTGCATCACTAGAATGTATCCCAGACATCATCTCATATTATCTCTAAATCATTCACCCTTTACCTCTACCAGCTGAGGATTTGTTTAGACCCATGAAACCACCATCCAAACAGAGTTATTTTTTAGAAGTTGTTCTAATTTTTTGTGTGAATACTTTAATAAGTTTGCTAGAGTACTCCCAGTTAAAATCAAATTTCAGTCTTTCTAATCAAACAGTTGAAATTTATCTGGGAAAAAATGCCTTAAAATTAAGATTAATTTTTCTAATGGGATATTAAATGATAAGGCAGGATATATTTCTATTTACATTCTTTAGTTTCATTGCCTCTGAGTTATATGCTGCTTGAAGTCAGGACTATACAATTTTGCAGAAAACTTCCCAGGCTAATCCCTTTGGGGTTGGTGTTTTGCTTCTGTTATGCTATTGTTTGGATGACAAGAATGTATTCTTCCATTTAGGCGCATTACTCATCTAAGTTGGGTACGCTTTATATATATATACGTATATATATACACATATAAACGGCTTGAAGCTGCTGAGGCTAAGAGAAGAATGCGAACCAGGCAAGAACAGGCAGCGGGATACATTCACCAGAGCTGCTTAAGGAAACACTGCTTAATTGACACTTTAACCAGAAGAACTGAAAGGCAAGAGCTCCAAATGTTCCCTGAGTCAAAGCAGAAATTCAGTGTGCTTACTGGCATATTTTGTGTGTATATATGTCTCTCTTCCTGGCTCTTGCTTGGGTTGGGAGGAATGTTAGAATGCAGCAAAGAGTCTTCTCAGATGCTAATAGGATGCTCTCTTTATATATTCTTTGCAGGCTTCATTCATACTCTTTTTTTTAAAATATTTTTATTTATTTATTTTTGAGAGAGACAGAGAAAACGACCGGGGGCGGGGGGGAGAGGTAGAGAGAGAAGCAGCCTCCTTGATGAGCAGGGAGCCCGATGCAGGACTTGATTCCAGGACACCGGGATCATGACCTGAGCTGAAGGCAGATGCTTAACCGACTGCGCCACCCAGCCACCCTCATTCATATTCTTTCTATGGAGCATTGACTGCAGAGTGTTGGGACAACAGAGTACTTGCATCTCAGACTGCTATGTTTCAGGACCTGTTGTCTTTATTTCCAATCCGCTTTGCACTGATGCTTCTGTAAAATATGAGAAAAATGAATTGTCCAAAAAAATGAAATAAAAGCAGAAACATATAAAATGTAAACCCTATTTATTATTATTATTATTATTATTATTATTAGTTTTAACAGACATACAACTAGTCTGTCAAATTGCTCTAAGTTTCTACATGCTTACTCTGCATTTTGTTTCTTATCTCTTCTCAGACAGTAGTAAACATTTTGTGATGTAGCCCTAGTCGGCAGACTGCCCTGGATAGTTGACTAGGGTTGTATGCAAGGGTGACAGTCCCAATATTGAATTGCCAGAATGGCATTGTCACTGAGCAAAGTCCAGACCCAAACCAAAGAGCTAGAGAGGGACTCCCAGATGTCCTTTTATCTGTACCAGGTTTTAGGGGTCTGGGTGACACTTTGCAGTGATGAGGAGTAGTGGTTCGGTCAGAAACTGTCTTCCAAGAGATATGGGAGTGTTTCAATATGTTAACAACCATTATAACTATTTGCAAACCATACCAGTACCCATCAGCATTTCACATCTCCCCTTCTTTTTTTTTTTTTTTAAGATCTTATTTATTCATCAGAGAGCAAGAGAGAGTGTGCGTGCACAGGAATGGGGGGGAGGGACAGAGGGAGAAGCTGACTTCCCGCTGAGCAAGGAGCTGATGTGAGGCTCCATCCCAGCACCCCGGGATCATGACCTGAGTCAAAGGCAGATACATAAGTGACTGAGCCACCCAGCCGCTCCTCATATCTCACTTCTACAGACCCTGGAAGACAGGGAGCCTAGTATTACTCCTGTGCCTAGCAAAGGCCTGGCACATAGTAGATGATGAGTAAATATTTGTTGAGCTAATGGGTGGCCGAATGAGTGAGATTCGTAGAAGAAAGTGTTCTCTTTTAAAGTTTTTATTAAGCCTTGGTAATTCAGATACTGAAATAAGATGTGTGTATGTCACCATCAGGATGTGCAAAGCTTTTTTTCGAATCAGATATAACAGGACCTAAGCACACAAAAGTTAAACAAATTGTTCTCCAACCCATATATATGCCCAAGAATTATTAGTGCATAATTGCTTAGAGCTGCACTTGGGGCTTTTCTCTGTATTTGACCTCATCTATTTGCATGTTTGCAACTATAAAAAATTCGGCTTTTTTTTTCATAAGTAGACATGTTGATTTTAAAAATTCAAATTTGCTTTGAATCAAAGCCTATTCTAAAAGAAGTTATTTTTTAAACTTTGTTTTAAATATTTTCTAGATGATTTATTTACTTTATCTGAGGACGACCACCAAGGTGGATATGGAATATTAACTGATGAAAGCAGATACAAGACACATGTGGACCCTATCATTAATACATGTACAGTCTAGAATGAATATGACAGATTAATGCATAAACATCGGCTAGAGAACAGGGGCAGAGTAATATGAGGCTAAATGCCCACAAGAAATAAATTTTATACAGCAGTCTCTACAATTTGTCATGTTCTTTCTGAAGTCCAGGCTTATGTATAAGATTTGTTCTCCCCACCCACCCTTACCCTCCTTGGTGAAGTAATGCACAACTGTTTTTCAGATCTCTGCGGAGATGGAAACTCTTTCAGAACCACTTTGAGGGACAGAGCCTCCAGTCATGTTCAGTTAGATGTCCCTTCCTTGAGACTTCCCAGCCTCCTATAATTATCCTGTCAAATGACAGGTTCTTTTGGTCTGGTCTCTCCATGGCATTAGCACCATGTCTGGCACATGAAGGCTCAAGAAATATATAGTGACTCGTAAAATAAAAAATAGATTGTCAGTCTATTAATGAACTTCCAGAAAACATTTGACCTTATTTTAATTTCCTAGAAAATGCTACCTGCCCTACTCTTGCTGAGCACAGCTGTGCCTAGAGCAGGGCATCCTATTTTGGAAGGAGAAATTATTCAGTGAAAGCTTTATGCATTTTGGTGGAATTCTGCACATACATTTTTTTTTAAAGATTTTATTTATTCGACAGAGATAGAGACAGCCAGCGAGAGAGGGAACACAAGCAGGGGGAGTGGGACAGGAAGAAGCAGGCTCATAGCAGAGGAGCCTGACGTGGGGCTCGATCCCATAACGCCGGGATCACACCCTGAGCCGAAGGCAGACGCTTAACCGCTGTGCCACCCAGGCGCCCCTGCACATACATTTTTGAAACTATACAAGAACAAATGTTTCTACACACATTTTTCTACCCCACATCCTTGACCTTTCTGCTTTTCTTGGGGGAAAAAAAATTCCATCATTCTTTTGATATATGTAATGGGAGTTGTCAAGGCTTTGGTGCCAATGTGTTTTATTTCCTGAGTAATGAGATACTTCCGTGTGTGGTAAGGCATCTTGTCCTGCCCCAAATGAGATATGCCAACCAAACATGAATTGGAATGCCAAACATTATGTCTTGTGTGTTTGTCAGTTTTGTGATCTATTTCCGAAAATCCAAACACAGTGCAGTGACGTATTTTACTATTTGTGAACTTTACCTTCTGTTAATATGATTGAAGCAACTGGAAATGGAAATTGTCAGGGCAATTTAACAAAGAAGCCCTGTAAAACTTATTATAGTCCAGGTAGTAAAAATCAGTTTAGAAGGCATATTCTTCAAACCTAAGTTTTATTTGGTAAAACATGTTGGTGCCTGACCTTTTCAGAAACATACCAAAGAGGAGTCATTTAGAGGTCCCTGTCTTAAATTATAAACAGAAGCCTGATCAAATTCGGCTGTATTTTGCTCACAGTACATGACAGAATGCATAAGTACACCAAACAGACAGCTAAATGACTGGCTATTTAGGTGAGTTTGATGCGTATTTTATGAAATTGCATTCTCAACAAAGCAGTAAAAAAGTCAATCTTAGATGCAAGGAGAACCCAAGTATTGAGTAAATCCAAGAATCTTTATCAGTTTGTAATTCAAGTTAATCTTTCAACAGCTAAAACTGGAGGGCAGGAACTCTCATAGGCAACTTTTAAATTTCTGCAGTTAAGGCTTCAGGGCAGAAAACCAAAGTTCTGCACATATTGCACATTAAAAATATTTTTAGGGAGTGTATTTTCAATATAAAAAATTAAAAGTCCCATCGGTTATGAAACATAAAGGAAGCCCTCATCCCTCATCCTTCCCCAGAGGTGATTGCTGTTGACAGATCCCATGTATATATCCAGACATTTTCTGTGTATATCCAAACACAGGTGTACGTTCCCCCGTGTATGCACCTGAGACATAGTACAACTCAGGGGTTAGGAGTGCAAGGTCTGGAGTCTAATTCCTGGGCCTCACATACCAGCTGTGTGACCTTAAACATGTCTCTGACCCTGTCTACCCCTTAATATCCTCATTTCCTCCTTTGTAATATGAGACTGGTTACAATACCTATGTCATAGGGTTGCTATGAGGATTAACTGGCATTTTAAGCTTAGAAGAGCACCTATCTTATTGAAGAAGCATGTAAGAATAACTATCGGTTATTTTTATTATTATGAATAATAACAGAGTGCGTATTTAAATAAAAAGTGTGTGTAATTAGATAAGTACATATATATTTTTTTCATATGAAGTGTATACCTGTATATACTGGTCTGCAATTTGGGCATTCATCTTGGACACATTGTCATGTTAGTATGTATAAGGATTTGTTTGTAATCACTGTATAGAATTCTATATCATGGATATACCATAATTAACCTGAGTCATCTATTGATATTCTTATTTTTTCTTATCATGTGCTATAATAATAATATTATAATAGCATCTTTGTGCATGATTTTGCTCTTATAAAACTATATCTACAGAATAAATGCGTAGAGGTGTGTGCATGGGCATATGCATTAAAAATAGTAGTAGTTAATGACAAAAAATACAACAAAATTTTTGCCACATTTTTCTTTTTACCAAGATACAGAAGCTGTCATATAAGGGGGATGTTTTGAAGAGTATTTAGGACCTAATCTTTGGCGGAGGGGAGCAACTATGAAAGAGACCCAAATGTCAGAAGCTTACACTGGAGTTCAAAAAATTGGTTTAATGAGTAGCATGCGATTGCTTTTAATTCTTGGACCAGTAATCACATACTATACACCAAAGCTGACATGAAGAATTACATTCCAAACATACAACTTCACTGAAATCTAAAATAAATATTGCAAACAACTTTTACAACCTTAATATATTGTTTTAAAATTGTATAGTAAGGGGCGCCTGGGAAGCTCAGTTGGTTGAGCGTCTAACTCTTGATTTGGGCAGGGGTCATCATCTCAGGGTTTTGGGATCAGGCTCCGAGTTAGCTCCATGCTCAGCATGGAGTCTGTTTGAGATTCTCTCTCTTTCTCCCTCTCCCTCTGCTCACTCTCGCTCACTTTCTCTTTCTAAAATAAAAATAAATAAATAAATAAATAAATAAATAAATAAATAAATAAATTCTTTAAAAATAAAATTGTGTGGTAAGATGATCAGGTTAGTTTTATAACATTGTTATTGCAACTGAGAGAGATTTTGAGTCAAGCCAATTTCATGTTCTCCTCTTCACATCTTGTTAGCACCAACACCCCCTACCTGGGTCTGAGATGTGTTTGATCACACAAGGCCCCATGCTCAGAAGCGCCCCGTGCATGATTACTACACTGTTTCTCCATCTTGAAAGACATAATATTTGACAAACTGACCCCTTATATTCATTTTGCACCAAGCCCCACAGTTTATACAGCAAGCTCTGGTCAGCAATAATTAAATTCTCTGTTAATTACACTGGGTCAGTTGAAACACCATCGATATATTTGTTATTTGTTTATCTATTGGGAAATGCCCCATGGTTATTCTCATGCCTTATTTCTTAGAAGATGGCATGATTTCAATGTCTATACTGGATATCAGCAAAAGTATATCAGCCAAATGTTTGATAAAGAGCTCTGAGAAAATAACTATGAATAAGGCTTTGATATAGATCTATTTCAAAGGGATCTTATTTTCTGAATAATAAAAATTAATTTATATGAATGAATATTCTATAAGATTGTGGCAGAATATTACTATACTCTGACAAAATTATTTCCTCATGTAAATTATTACATCAAATAGGAAGTTGCTCATTCTGTGAGAAGGTGTGTATTTTAGGGATCTAGTTGTCTTATAATCTCAAAGACAAAACTGAAGCTCAGGAGAATTTAATAATTGTACTCAATGACATTGCACATTACTAACTGACCTTGAACTTGAACTGAATCAGTTTCGCCACCTTCTTTCCCAGTCCAGATTTTCCTTCCACTTTTTGATAAATGGTTCTAATTAGAGACAGTTGCCACCATAATATTCCATGACTGGATTGTCCTACCTGATATGGAAATCAAAAGCAATTAAAGATAGATTTTTCTAACAGCTGTGGAAGATGAGAGCAGCTCAGATCCTGGAATTAGAACACTTTGCTTCAAAGTCTGAAGCCTGTGACCTTGAGACTTTAAGAGCCTCCATGAGCTTGCCTTTCTTGACTGTGAAGTGAGGATAATAATAAAACCCATGTCACAGAAATGTTTGAAAGATTAAACAGACTATCTATATGAAAGATCTAGGCCATGGTGAGCAACAACAATAAAAACTACTGTTTAAAACAAACCAAAAAAATCATGAGTCACATAGATGGCTTTTCATACATATCATTGACATATGCAGTAGGACAGGTTATAGTTTAAATCAAATTCTATGTTTTTGATAATGTATCTGATATGTCTAAGGGAAGCAGAAATGAAAATATTAAGTAAATTATACATTTTTGATTTTGTCATGAAGTGTACATAGTGTGTACACCTTTGGATTAATAATGTCCAAATATTATAAAAATATAAAATAAAAGTAGCTTTAAATTAACATATATGATTGACATTTTTGAATAAATGTAATATATTAACTTTCCTACACCAAATATAACGTTGGATGAACAGAATGTCATCTCAAACAACCATGAGTTGCTGGACAAACAACCTGTGTTTTGGGTTACAGCATTTTTTAAAGATGCTTTTTTATCACAGTAAAAGACATTATAGATAATGTATTCCCAAATCTTCATTTATAAGTGAGAAAACTGAGCCCCAGAGTGATTGTTCAAGTGTTTAATATTGGATCACACATGAAGGTAATAACAAACTTTATCCAAAACCCGAGGCATTGGTGTAAATTAGATATATTGATGACATATGGCTCAATGCCATCTTTAGCAACATAGAGTCCAGTCATTCTGAGATCTTATTTCCTGAGTGACCCAGAGTTTGTCAACAGGAAGTGGCAAACTCATAGAACTACAATCAATTTTTATTTTCTTTTATCAATTCCTCATATAAATGCAAAGTCTGTCTCCTGTCTTTACGTTGCATTTGTTTTAATGTTAAAAGCTATAGAATGGTGGGAGGAAACAATAATTTTCAAAATGGGCCATAAAGTAGTTGCTGCATGGATTTCAGATTTAGAGTTTAGGGAACCAAAGCAACTTTGGCTGAGGACAGAGGGGTTGAGCGGTTAGAGCTGAGGTTCCTCTTGTATTAATATGACAAGGAGACAAGAGAGTGCAAAAAGTTGAGAGGTGGTTAAGGGGGAGATGGGGTGTAGAAAAATAGAGCCAGTTCTCTTCTCTTCCAGTTTGCTTATTGAAAGTCAACTTTATTGAGGTATAATTGATGTACAGCAAACTGCATTCATTGAAAATATACAAATCAATCATTCTGACAGGTATATACAGCTATGAGGCCACCACCAGAGTCAAGGTACTGGACGCCCACATGTGTCCTTGTGCTCTTTGGTAGCTGGCCCCTCCCTGATGTGCTGTAGCTGTGCATTCGTACTTGACCCTTCCGCCTGATGACACCTCTCCCCCATCCCAAAATTACCTTATCTGCTGTGTTTCCTTTGAGATTTTTAAAATCAGTATATTTGCACTCTATATTCCCGGGGAAATAAAACAGAATAGATTTTATAGTTTATTGGCCAAGTTTATTTAATAATTAGAATAATTAGAAACAATTATGTAGAAGAGACAGTATTTAAAATTTAGAATGTGCAATAGTAAAGCCAAAAGACCAGACCAAATGAAACCAAGCCCAACAAAAAAACCTACATTTACCATTCGAAATCCAAGCTGAGAGATGGGGAAATTATACAGGTGGAGAAGTTTCTTAATAAAGGAGGACCATTTTTTGGTTTATCTATTTATTTATTTTTTAAAGATTTTATTTATTTATTTGACAGAAAGAGAGACAGCAAGAGAGGGAAAACAAGCAGGGGGACTGGGAGAGGGAGAAGCAGGCTTCCCGCTGAGCAGGGAGTCCGATGCGGGGCTCGATCCCAGGACCCTGGGATCACGACCTGAGCCGAAGGCAGATGCTTAAGACTGAGCGACCCAGTCGCCTCTAAAAGGGAAGACCATTTTTTAAAAAAAATATTAACTCCTGGATGGATCCCTGCAGATTTGTCAAGAGTAAAAGTCATTTTCATTCTCACTGCAGTACGTGGCGAGGGAGTGGGGTCACTAAATGGGTGGAGAGATGGGTAGATGGCTGAAAGAAGGAATATAGGAAGTCAGGGAAGACCACATCGAGGTCACTCATTGCTAATCATTCCAAAAATTGAAAGGCTAGGAGAGAAAGAATGTTCTTGCGAAACTACATTGCCCTCAAGAGCATAAGCTTAATGTTAGAGAGAGATCCAGATCCAGCAATAGAGATACAGTCCTTCTCTGAACCTTGTTGAAATTCATTTTTGTGATTTATAGGGGCGTCTGGGTGGCTCAGTAAGTTATGTGTCCGACTCTTGGTTTCTGCTCAGGTCATGATCTCAGGGTCATGGGATGGAGCCCCTGCACCCACTCTGTGCTCAGTGAGGAGTCTGCTTGAGATTCTGTCTCCATCGCTCTCCCTCCTCCTCTGTTCTTCATCCCACTTGCATGCGTGCTTTCTCTCTGAAATAAATAAATGCTTTTTTAAAAATAAAAATAAATAAAAGCCTTAAAAAATAAAAATAAATAAAATGGCAATGATATTATCAATATTACAGAGTTGATATAGTCATTAAAATGAGATCATGTATGTTAAGTTAGAAGATGTCAGACACATAAAAGAATATGGACTATCATCTTGTATACATAAAGCTCAAAAACTGTTAAAACTAAGCTATGGCAGTGAAAGTCAGAATAGGCGCTATACCTGTAGATGGAGGGTAATAACTAGGAAAGAGTACAGAGGTTTCTGGTTTACCGATAATGTTCTATTATTGTCTTATCCCTGGTAGTGATAAGGGTGTGTGTGTATGTATATGTGTGCATATATATCCATTACTTAAGTAGTGTAAGCCATTTTTTATGTTATAAAAAGCAGGGAGAAAATATTTGGGTTTTCTTGTATGATCCTGTAACCGTCTTCACAAGTTTTTGTTTTGTAATTATCCTGGTCACCTGTTTGGTAAAGGGAAATGGGAGACAGGGATGGGAGGCTCTCCACAGAACACCTAATACTTGTTGATGTTTTGAAACATATAAATCTATTAGCTATTTAGTAAAGTAAATATATATTTTAAAATAGCACAGAGTCAAATCCAAATTTCTACAGCCTGTTATTTCTTAGTAGGCCTTTAGTGACCAGGGATTGGATGATGGCATAATGATTAGGTGTCCAAGATACTGTAGGCCAAAAAAGTCAACTTTTTGACAGAAAAATAAAGGCTTCTTTTCTTGCAATGCATAATATTACCAAAAAATAGTTTGATTTCTAGGGATTTCTATTAGAAATGTCAGGTAACTCAACAATCATTTTTAAATACCAATAATTTTAGCAAATACCTACCATTGCAGTCTATGGCAAGCAGCTGGATGCTGCTTTAATTTGCCTTTTTTTTTTCCTTTCTGTCCAGCAAGAACGTGACGACAACAACAAAAAATTAACTTGAGGTAGTGTTGGCTAGAAGGAGTGATGATTACTTTCAAGCCCAAACAAAATTAGGTAGGGAAAGAATTATGAAGAGAATACATTGTTTAAGATCTTCTTGTGAAGCGTATGAGAAGGAAAATGTACATGTAAATAATTTTTTTTCATTATACTTAAAAAATGTTAGGGAGGGCTGCCTGGCTAGCTCAGTCAGAAGGGCATGTGACTCTTGATGTCAAGTTATGAGTTTGAGCCCCACACTGGGTGCAGAGATTACTTAAAATCTTTTTAAAAAATGATAGGGAAGAGAGAGTCTGAAAACAGAAAGTTTTCAGAAAAAAAAAAAGGAAAGAAAACAGGAAAAAAAAAACAGGAAAAAATAGAGAAACTCCTTTAATAAGCTCTGATGTACTTATTAGGATTAACGACAGTTGTAATTGCTTAAAATCACAATGACAGACATGGTACTGTAGCTTTTTAATGGTGAGGACCATGTCACTTATTTCTCTGTGCCTCGGCTAGTATGGTTAGAGGTATGCAGCTGGCAGATCTTTATAAAGACCAAGTGGGCCATGTGGCAGTGGAGAAAGCAGTAGATTGGAAGGAATCTGCTTTCTGCTGACCTTGGGCCAGTCTCTTATCTCACCGGGCCTCAGTGTATTCATGCATGCAATGGACACATTGCTTTAATTAGCCTCCACCAGTTATAAAATGCAACTCACTTGATTCCGTTGAACACTGAAAATTTTCCGTGATGAAGGATATGTTAATAGGGATTTTTTGCTCCTGGACTATATTATTAATTAAGCGAAGTTGAACTTTTGATACCACCTGTAACAAATGCCTTGGATAGGATCTGTGTTACACCCAACTTACATTATATTGTTGAATGTGGTTCATTCTAATACAGTGAAGTGTTTTTGCACACAAGGCTGTTTATTCTTGCCTTCCTAAGCATTAGCCATTGAATATTTCAAGCTCCCAAGAAACTGTGGAATGTTGAGTTGTATTTACTAAAAGTCTATGCATGCTTGTTGTTAGATGAAAATTGGCGCTAGGAAAATAAACTTACAAATGCTTTGAACCCTGAGAAAATTTTGCTGTAAGTAATAATAAGGGTGAATAATGGTGAGGAGAAATTTAACAGTTCCAGAAAACAAATGGAAAAATTAGAGAATACCACTGGCAAGAGTGAATTAACAACTTGTTTGGCCACCATGAGATTTTGTCTTCTGGTCTGTGCCTGGTAGTCGTTAGATAAGCATGCCATCATTCTTATTTTTATTGACGTCCATGTACATGCCCCTTACTGTGTATCTAGGATTTTAAAACACGTTTTTCATACATTCTGGGTTACATATTACATGTTATTGTCTATTTTCCGATGACTTCTTTGTATGATTTTTGAAAGTCTTCCCTTTCTGCACTGGTGATCTCTCTTTCATGTGTTTGAATTTGCACCTTGTGTCTCACTTTTCATGGAAGCCCCTTGTCATTCACCAGTCACCTTAAATCATAACTAAAATAATTTTGGATAAAGTTCGTGTGATGTAGGTCATTGTTGTTTAACTGAGGTGGACTCTTTACAGTCTAAATGCTGAAAAAAATCAATCAACAACAAAATATTTATAAATATCTTATCTTCGCCTACTTGATTTCCATATCTGCATTTAAAACAATGTGGTTTAATTAAAATTTTATCTTTGACAAATTTCTAAGTTATCTTTGGCATTCTTTCAAGGACTTTCATTTAGGGAGGAAAAGGGTGCTTAATTAACTTTTTTCTTAGAGATGTTTGTTAACAAGTCATCCCAGGAACTAGTCCCTTGTTATTTGAATTGCCTTTTTCAGAAATTTAAAGTCACTGGCTTACTCATTTTAAAAAAGGTCATTATTTTAGGGAATTAAGTTGGGTGGCTTTACTCACACTTGAAATACTTTGATGAACCAATTATTTTCTGATTTTTTAAATTGTGGCAAAACACACATATCAATTATTTTAATATCTAAATATATTAATTAAGTCTAAGAAATGTAATATTGCTTATTTTTAAGCATGCCATGCACAGAAATGCAAGGGACCCTTAGCTGTTATGGGCTGCTGGAAAATGCAGGCCTACGTAGGCATTAAGCCAATATTGCATCCCTGAAACTCTGGTCCTTATTTTGGTAAGTCTTCTGGTGTTATTTATTCAAGTCTCTTTGCTCCAAATGACTGATTATTTATGCTTCTATTGCGTGAAAAAGAACATGCTAATTCTACTTATTTAAATGTAAGTGATATAATCAATAGTGGAGTGGAAATTTAAACTCCTGCCTACCCCAAAAACATTGGGAAGGTGGGATGGAAACACAAATCTGTACGTACTCATACAATAGTTATAAATGTTGAACTTTAGACAATTGTATCCATTTTGGAAGGATGCTTCAGGATCTGTGGGCAACATAGGATTGGGCCATGTGCTCTTGCCTGTCATGAACTCTGTAGATTCCATCTGATGGCTTTTATGTCATTCGTAGAATGATAAACACAAAAAGTAAGTGTTGTGTCTCTAGTATTTTTTATTTAACTCTTCAGTAAAAGTGACTAGAGTTTTACCTGCATTAGTTCGGAAGGACAAATTTTAACCTATCAGAAAAGTCTCCAAACAACTTAATATCAAATTCTGGATTGGAAATCATATTTGGTTTGGCCAAGATTAAGGATGCCTGGTTTGAGCATTCTGCTTTGTTGTGGCAGTAAAAAAGAAGTGTGGTGCCGTTTTTAGAAGAAAGTAAGAAAATCTCTCAGCAGAGGAAATCCTGATTGAAAAGATATCACATACCTGTGAAAAATAGAAAACGTACTTTACAGAGTCAGCTCAAATCTTGGAATTGGGATGCCTGATCCAGCCTCGGCTTTGCGTAGTAAAAGCTACGTACATTTATAGACCACCTATCTTGTGCCAGGCACCATGCAAGTTTCTAGAGCTGAAAAAAATTAGTTTTGGCTTTATATTCTTAATTTATTAGACCATAGTTCTTCATTTATGATATAAAGAACCTCGTGACCTCTAAACTCTTCTAGCTCTGATAGTCTATGGAAAAATCAATAAACATATTCATTTATTCTCTCTATAAATATTTATTATGATTTAGGAACCATGTAGGTATTGGTGATTGGGTGAACGAGACAGATAATGTCTCTGTTCTTATGGGGCTAATAACTGGGGAAAGAGAACCTGAAAAAAAATAATAAACAGAGGATACAATATAATTTGAGGCCATAATAATTCAGTAACTGAAGCACTTGGTATAATGTGATCATGCCTGGTAGAGCAGTGTGTATTTTCCGAATAGATCTAGAAGGAGGGCAACGTTGTTGAGAGTGTGCACGTGCAATTAGTTTTTATAATATGAATCTAAATATAGTTCATAAAACAAATGAATCAGGACATCTTGGGAGACAGCTTTAAATGTTGGACTCACAAGTAGGACCCAACAGAACAATCCTCTATCAGAGGAAGTGTATGATGAAATTAACCTGTTAACCTCCCTGCCCCACATAGTGGAATGGAAACATCCAAGGTGTAGAAATTTAGCAAGTGCTTGGGAGGGAACCTAAAGCTTAAAAAAATAGTACGTGCTGTCAAAGTATCACCAGTCATGGAGAACCAATGGGTAGTGACGTGGGACACAGGTTATGAAGGTAGAACAGCCACGCTTACATTCCAGCCCTGCCATTTACTGGGGAAACTGAGACAAGTTACTTCATTTCTCTGTGCCTTGGTGTCCTCATCTTTATAGTGGAGTAAAAAATAGTCCATACTTGTGATGCCTGGGTATCTCAGTCAGTTGAGGGTCCGACTGTTGATTTCAGCTCAGGTCTTGACCTCAGGGTGGTGAGTTCAGGTCCTAAGTTCAAGTCCAGCATGGAGCCTATTTAAAAAAATAATAATTAAAAAAATTTAAAAATTAAAATAAAAAAATAAAACATAGTCCCAACTGTATAAAGTTGTTGTGAGGATTAATGGGATGACCTACTATTTCAGGAATTCTAAGTTATTGTTAATATCCTATTTTAACATAACTAACTTTAATCTGGTCATAATGTAATAACACCAACATGAAGTATGCACTGATTTAAAAAAAGTATAATGAATAAACATCATAAAAGACAGTTCTCTTTCTCCCTCCTTTCACCCATGACCCTTTTTGTTACACAAGTCACTTGTTAAGGGCTGCATGGAAAACATATGAATTGTGCCGAAGAATACAAGGAAAACTTTAGCTAGAGGAGAAATAACCCAGATGCCGTTCATCACCATGTTGGAAAGTGGAATGCTTCCTTGATAGTAGATGTCAATGGACTAATGGACTAATGGATAGATGACAATGGACCATAAGATGTGAATGAAACTCAAGTTTTAGAGGATGCTACTGCAACATTTTCTCAAATTATCTGCTGGAATGAATAGATATGTTTATATGATATGTCTGGTAAATTAATTTTGTAGCGAGTTCACTTAAATTATGAAAAAAAAATTATGAAACAAAACAGAAGGTCAATATGGCTATTATGTAGGCTGTTTTATTTTATCCCCAGGAGATACATGGGTGTCTAACTTCGTTCTCTATGACCCCACATTTTTTTTCTCTTCTTTAATTATGTTTTTATTATTATTTTCTATTAGCCAACATAGAGTACATCATTAGTTTTTGCTATAGTGTTCAACGATTCATAACTTGCGTATAACACCCAGTGCTCAGCACCCAGTGCTCATCACGACGCATGCCCTTAATGCCCATCACCCATGTACCCCATCCCTTCACTCCCCCTCCCTTCTGTAACCCTCAGTTTGGTTCCCGGAGTCCAGAGTCTCTCACGGTTTGTCTGTTTCAGAGAGAGAGACATTCAGTTTTCCCTCCCTTCCCCTGTGGTCCTCCTTGCTATTCCTTTTGTTCCACGTATGAGTGAAGCTGAACGATAATTGTCTTTCTCTGCTTGACTTATTTGACTTAGCATAATCCCCTCCAGTTCCATCCATGCCCATGCGAATGGTGGGGATTCATCCTTTCTGATGGCTGAGTAAAATTCCATTGTATCTATGAACCACATCTTTATCCATTCATCTGTTAAAAGGGCATCTTTGCTCCTTCCACAATTTGGCTGTTGTGGACAATGCTGCTATGAACACTGAGGTGCATGTGCCCCTTCTTTTCACTACATCTGTATCTTTGGAGTGAATACCTAGTAGTGCAATTGCTGGGTCATAGGGTAGCTCTATTTTTAATATATGACTCCGCATTTTAAAAAGCTTCCAGCGTGTACCCCAACTTACTTCAACTAAGCTTGTGTGATGAGCTACAATTGAACCCCAGCCACAATGTGTATAGTAATCATTTCAGGTAATAGTTTCCAGAAAGCATTTTTAAATTCTTTTCGAATAGTACTATAAACAGAGCTTACGCCCGATTTTATTCCCTAGGTCAGTGATATACAAATCTAGTCCCCTCCAAATTAAAAATTTTAGTGATACGAAGTGAGGCTATACAGAGCTAAAGACCTTTGCTATTCCCTTTACGTTTGGGTCAGAAATACTGAAAACACTGAAAATTCACTTTTGGTTATCCTACTTTTGAAATCCTGAAAGTAGAGCCTGTAAACATCCACTAGCCTTTGATTAACCAGATCTTCTTTCCTTTGTTCTTCCTGTGTTTTAGTATTATCTTCTGAACTCTTTCTCTGATTACTGGGAAGAGGAGGGGCATAAGAGTAAAGGACAATATAAGATCCTGATAGCCCCAAAGAGATACAGTCCATTTTTGTTTCTAATTTTTCTAATTTTTGTTTCTTACCTTCATTTAAAAACTTAAAAAAATACAGAGCTCGTATATAAGCATAAATACATATAAACACATTCTTTTGATTCCTGACGAATGTTCAGTGTATGGCATTTTTTGAAGGAAAGGGATATATTTCTTGATTCTATCAGGTTTTCCCCTGGCTTTGAATATTGACTACAAATTATTTAAAGTTCTCAGCACCTAAGGCAAACTGTGGCATTACTAAACATTGTTTTTTGTTGTTGTTTTGTTTTGTTTTGTTTTATTTACATTTTTCTGATGTTTGTGTAACAAGACCTCATGGAACCAACTTAAAACAAGTGTAAGCAAAACCTTTGATCCTTGGGGAAGACAATTTAATACAAGACATCTTTTCTTCTCCTTCGTAGATCCACCATTCATCAGCTTTGACAGTTTTCTGTGATCTATGGCCAATAATCCCTGTTTAACTGACAAAGTATAAACTCTTCCAGGGTGGCAAATATGCTGTCCAGGTTTTAAGGAGGTCATCAAACCAGTTCAGTTGTTGATAAGACAGTCATCTTGGGGTTCTCTGTCTCCCCTGAAGTCATTAGGAAATGAACAGTTCCAGAATATTCACTTAATTATAGATTTGAGTGATAAACAATAGCAAAAAGCCCTTTAAAATATAATAGCATGTATGTATCAAGTGCCTACATAGGCCTTTGCTTATTCACATGGATATTTGATTATAAGAGGAAATAATGGCTCAGGAGGCAACTTTCTTGATCTGGAAACAAAGTTGAATATCTTGATGTGCTACATTGTAAACAAGGCCGAACAGTTCTGCCCTTAGCTAGTTATTGGATCTTGGACAAGTCAGATAAGCTCTCAGAGTTTCAAGGTCATTGGTAAAATGGGAAGACTAATATTTGGTCCACCCCCTTTCCAGAAATTAGTGTGTGATTCCAATGAGAAAGAATGCAAGTGTAAAAAGCACAGAAGAATACATTAAAGTTAGAAGCTTTTGCTTAAAATTAAAAGCCTATGAATTTTAACCAAAAGTGATGAAACTCTTTTAATTCCACACATCAGTATTAGCTGTTCTAGCCCATGGGGGGGTACAAATTCAGAACCAGTTGTTGCAGATGACCTATGTCTAAAACATTAGAAAATAACTATTTATCCAACGTGGTGACCAAGCAGACTTATTGAGTGTGAATGGTGTTTTGACCATTCTTCTTTGCTAATCATTGAGCAGTAAGGTGGGAATATATAAATATGGTAATAGTAACATCAGTATGAGGAGTAAAAACACAAAGTATCTACCATATCCGTAGACTTGGATGTAAATGCCAATGTTTAGTAAATATCACCAAGTGTAGTACTGTAAATAGAGCAAGGGTATGGTATTGAGATTAAGAGATTGAACCCTGGAGCCAGAGAAATCATTCTGGAGCCCCCATTATTGTCTCTCCTATGTGCTCCTGTACAGTCACCCCCAGATATTCCTTTACCTTGTTTCCTTATTCACATGATTACCTGTTTACTTATCCATATCTCCCCGTAGACTGTAAGTTTACTCTGGTTAGGAATTGTGTCTTGGGGGCGCCGGGGTGGCACAGCAGTTGGGCGTCTGCCTTTGGCTCAGGGCGTGATCCCGGAGTTATGGGATCGAGCCCCATATCGGGCTCCTCCACTATGAGCCTGCTTCTTCCTCTCCCACTCCCCCTGCTTGTGTTCCCTCTCTCGCTGGCTGTCTCTCTCTCTGTCAAATAAATAAATAAATCTTTTTTAAAAAAAAGGAATTGTGTCTTACTCACCATTGGTTCTCACATGGCAGGGTTCGGAAATAGGGCAGAACCTGGAGCTAACCCTTGCTTCAGAAGGATGTTGAGGGAGTAATGGGTATTTTATGAGAGGGAACTCCCAGCATAGCTCAACTAGAGTTAGTTAATTAATACTCACCAGCAGTACTGAAATGGAGAGGCTGCCTCAGCTGTTACATGAGTCCATGTTTTTGTCAAAAACAATGATAAAAAATGGGCTGAAGTCCACAGTTAATGTCAATGCAGTTGGAACATTTTCCCCTAGAGAAAGGGAGGGATAGAGGATTTCCTCACATGGAACTGGGTATGTCAGTGATTCTCTCCTTAGACTAGTTTCTCCACCCACCTTTCATAATGGACCTCGGTGACAATGAACTTGAGAGAGTCTATGTGGTCTCCCTAGAGAGCTGGTGCTTGCCATACCCCAACCATCAGCAGGTAGCCAAGAGCTTAAACAAGTGCACTACCATCTCTCCCTAAACCTTCTGTATTTAAAGGATTTGAAGGGTTTGCTTAATGTATTTAATCTAATTTAATATAAATTATTAGTGCATATATCTCAAGGAAAGAAAAAGCATTACCTTTTAAGATGGCGGCAGGGTCTTATAGCATAGAATATTCTCATATAGGTCTTTTAGACTTATTTAAGCATAATGTTTAAAATCATTTGTACACATTCATAAAAAAGGAAAATATAAGTAAATTAAACTCTTTCAAGAATTATAGTTTTTCACAATCAGAATCTGATTCTTAATAACTTTATGACTGAGAATTGTCATACTCCATGTCTTAGCCACATAGAAGGTTCCCGTGTGTCATCAAGAGTATCGATCATGCAGCATTGCTTAGAGGGCTGCTCCACTGATGTCTCTGACATTTTCTTCTACGCCACCCGCACTGGGTATTTTGAGGCTCATGTGTAGGCAATGATGACTGCGCTCTGATTGTATCTCGCTGACAGCTCCTTTAAGAAGCACCCTAATTTCAGAGCCATTAAGACGTGGGGAAAATGTGCATTTTAGAATTGATGAAATAAGTAATTCACACCTTCATGATGAGAACTATGTTCTTTCTACTTTAAAGGCTTCAGCGTGGAAAGTATATAGATTACAGAGGCAGACAGAGCTCAGTTCATATTCCTTTACTGATTAGCTATTTCAATGCGGACAAATTACTTAACTCCTGTGAGACTCAGCCTCCTCATCTATAACACTTGTCTTAAAAGATTACCGGGGGTGATAAATACAAACAAAACCTCCTTGCCCTGAGTCATTGCACAAAAGTATATTTTCTTTTTGTGTGTGTGAAACAAAGCTCAATTTAAACTGGTATTTTCTCTGCATTTAAACATTTTATATGTGACATTTCCAGATGGAGCCTGCCAAAACTGGTAAAGTTGTTACATCTTAAAAATGAATGGATTACTTTCGAATATGATGGGCACCTTCAGATAGCTTCATTTTTAATATATTTTACTTAACAGAGAAGCCATCCATGACTGTGTTGTCAACTCTTTTTTTATTCCTCTTATCAAGAATTTGGATTTTGGCTAACATCAAACGGTGAATCAGCACTAAGTCAAAGAATCGGTTTTATTCTTTCTTCTATATCCCTTTCAATCCAACTTTTAAACAAATGTTAATTCAAAGACTAAATCATGGCTTAAAATGCAGTTGACCTGTTAAGGCTGTTATCTATTTTAGACTAACATGTATCTTCCAGTGTAAGTGCTAATAAGACTTCCACCTCCAGTACAAGTCTTGAAAATTCAAATCAAAGGATGAACATTATCATTCCTGGTGTTAATTCTGTATTAAATTCATAGTAGGTGACAGGAAGTCATCATTTTCTCATTTCATGAAACAGAAAGAGATAGGAAGACAGAAACTAAAAGCAGTATATGGTTTCTCCCAGGGGGTGACTGAAACTTGGGGGTCACCTGTGGCCCTTGGTATTTTTCTTTTTCTTTTTGATTTCTGTCACCTCTTCACCTTGCACACTTCTGATGGATCTGGAAAAAGCATCTCATTTCCCAGGGAACAAGAAACAGGTTCTAGTTCCTTTTACAAAATGTAAAGTAGGGCTTCCACTGAATGCCGTCTTAGATTTGTTTTCCCTTCTGTCTCTTAGGACAGACAAGCTGGTGAATGCTCTTGTTAAAGTCCTTAACAGCTACTGTTCAAATTGGGAGAGTTTTAGAGAAATTGAGTTTATTACCATTGATTCGCATGCATTTTATGCTGTTATAAATTTTTATCATTCCAATAACAGGCAGTGAGCAGTCCAGAAGGAACAGCTGGGCACAAATTTACTACCAGTTGCCCCAGTACCTAGTGCAGTGCATGTCATGCATAGGGCATTCATAAATTCCTGTTGACTGTCATGAAAATTAGTAAGAATAGGAGGGAAAAAGGAAGAGAGAGGAAAATAGCTATTCAGAGAATACTACTGAATTTTTTCGGAATCACACCAATTAGAACAAAGCAACTGGCTTACGTATGTATACCATCACCTACATTTATGGTTAGAAATATGATGGGTAGTAAGGACGGCACGTATTGCATGGTGCACTGGGTGTTATACGCAACTAATGAATCATCGAACTTTACATCGGAAACCGGGGATGTACTGTATGGTGACTAACAATATAATAAAAAAACATTAAAAAAAAAAAAGAAATATGATTCTTGAGCCCCACCCAGTCCCAGTGAATCCAAATCCTCAAGATCTAGGCTTAGAAATCTGTACTTAAAATTATCACTCTTGATGATTCTTATGCTCAGGCAAGTTTTTTTTTTTTTTTTTTTTAATACTGAAGGATAATAGTGTGTTTACAAAAATGCTGGGCAGCAAAATGTTTGGAGACGAAGTTTCCCTGTTTTAGGCTTCATTCCAAAAAAAAAATTCAATTTATCCTGATCTCAGGACCTAATATTCTCCAGTGCTCAGAAAACTGAGTATTTTTTAAAGTGTTAAGTTGGCATTGATTGAGAGAAGGACTGCCTCAGAAAGTCCGGAAACTTTTCCTATCTATGCCAGTTACACTATAGACCTATTACTGTAGAGATAATAAATAATACGTTATTTTAAAATAAGTATGTATGATCATGTAAAAACCAGAGCATTCCTCAAGGTCCTACTTTTTAACAGCTTTCCTTTGCAGGATGTTAGAGAGATGCATAAAAACCTTGCCGAGTTCTATTTGTGCACATTTTCTGCCTCCAGACACACCATTTTGGTACTGCCATTTCATCTCTGTTTCTCTGTTATTGGAGTCGCTTCAGATAAAGCATCATAAATAGTACCATTATTGACTGACCCGATAGCTCGATCCCAAAGGAAATAAAAGACTCAAATTCCTGTGTAAGATTGTGATTAACATTTGTAGAAATGCAAGTAGAGATTTTTTTTCGATAGTTTTAGAATGTTACTACTTTCTTTCAGGAAGGCCAGTTGATACACCATAGGTCACACACCACAGACAGTCTCGCTAGAACAAAAGTTGACCATAACCAGGATAATCACACATGTCTAGTCTCACTAATAGATTATTGATTCATTTATAATGAGATCTTCTGCAATGAATAGCCAGTCTAAGCATGTTTTCTCCAGTTCTTGTAAATCACTATTTGTCTATCTGAAAACCTATTTTGTTCTGTTTGCAGAGCACCTTTCACTTGCTAATGATCTGTGCAAATTAAACAGTAAAGGGGAGGAGAGGCAAGGTTAACTTTTCAAAACTTCTTTACTCTGGGCAAATTGTAAGCAAGAAGCAATTAATCCTCTGACTCGCCTCCCTCTCCATAGCAACATTCCCACTGCCCCCCTCCAAAACTTCCCAGCCGCAAAGAACAGACGGGCGCATGCGCATACCACCGGAAAGAGCAAATGGGGGGGAGGGCGAGTTTGTTCGTTACACCTCCTTGCAAAAGAATAACAAGTAGATAAGAGGCTTTCTTAATCGTGTGTAGACTGGTGTGCGCTGGATTTCTCTGTAAAGCCACCTCTGGTTCATAGCCTGGGCATGTGCTTCCATAAGATTGTTCGCAATGCGATTCCAGTAAAGTAGAGTGAGATTCCACCTCAACCAAATTTTGCATGAAAACAGACGCTGAGGATCCAAAGAGGTAACAACTTTCCCAAGACTAGTGACCCTTTACATAACCAGTATGAGAAAGAAAAACATTTCTATGGAATTATTTTTGTTCTGCATTAAGTTTTTGTATCCTCGTTGGCCAACTTCTTTAATGGTCTTGGTGGAAAAAGAGACTACAAGAAATAGTAAGAGAGTGTTTCCATCTGAATATGCTTATAGTTATTTAAGATTTATTGGTGGATAATGACAAGGTTTTTTGTTTTGTTTTTTAGCTGACATACTAGAAAGTTTTCAAATTCTATGTTTCATTTCAAAACTAAGAGCTGCTAAACGCTTGGGCACTTGAGTATCTTGGGATTTGGGAATTGTGTTCTTCCCTTGTTTTGTGCAGCTAGTGTTTTTGGTGATAATTATGAAGAGGATTTTGTGGTGGCTTTGAAAATGCTCCGTGTTGTAAATAGCATTTTTCTATCCAAAAGCCAGGGGAAATGACTAAGTGGATCTTTGCACGTTTTAAAGACATTGTAAGGTAACTTCTCCGAAATGAGATTTATGAATGTATAAAACTTAACAAGCAAAGAATGGATTTTTATGTGCATTCTTCCCAACATTGAATTTAAGAGGTTTTTCTCTGGACAGTACAAGAGCAAGGCCGTGCATATTCCTTTTCTGCTTATTTCCCAACACCTTATACAGTTTCTAATGACACTTTTTATTTTCTTCTGAATAAATGGCATAACTGTTTTCATTTTTATTTCAATGAGATTTATTGTGTGCTAAAAGCAATTTTGTAAAGATCTCCAAACGAATTGTGTACTGTATTTCTATAAATCATATTTGAAGGTGTTCCAGGGAAATAAGTTATAGGTTTTCACTGTACTCATTCTGCCGAAGCATGATCTCTGCCTCTGCTTCTTTTTTCAAATTCATATCCTTTTATCCATAGCTATCGTCTTCGTCCGTTTGGGCTACTATAACAAAATACCACGACCGAGTATCTTATAAGCAATAGACATTTATTTCTCACAGTTCAGGAGACTGGAAATCCCAAGACCAAGGCGCCAGCATGGTCCCATGCTGGTGAGGGTTCTCTTCCTGGATCACAGACAGGACCTTCTCACACTGACCTCACATAGTGGAAGCTGCTTGGGAACTCTGTGGGGTCTCTATTATAAAGGCACTAATCTTGTTCATGAAGACCCACCCTCATGACCGAAGTACCTTTGAAAAGCCTCATCTCCTCATACTGTCACACCAGGCATTAGAATTTGAGCATACACATTTGGCAAGGGGCCACAAACATTCAGACCATAGCAGCTGCTTTTAGCCCCATGTATCAATATCCAGAAAAAAGTGAAGCTTCTGGATAGCTGTCTGAAAATTTCAGCCATTCAAGATGGAAGAAATAAAAGAATCAGCTTTCTACTTGGAACTTGTGGTCAGATTTAGAAATACACCTTGACTCTAGTTCTCTGCTTAACCTACAGATGACCTTGTCAGGGGAGTTATTTGTACAAGGGAAAAAAGCAGAATAACAGGAAAGCACATAGAGTAAGCATAAGGCATTTTCAATGTCTTCTCTAGATAACACTGTTAGGGTTTGGATAGGCTTTGTTTTGGTCATTCATCCAACTTAAACTGTGTATTTCGCCATCTGCTTTTAAATTGAGAACCCTTGGACAACAAGAGCATTATGAGATGGGAGAAGGATTGTGGCATACCACATTATTTTTATGTAATATAACATTGCTGGTCCTTTTTGGTGTGTTGTATTTTGGAATCCAAAATCAAAATTAGTGCTAAATACAAGTTTGCTATCTTGGGCATCTGGATACCATCTTGCTATTTCTGTTCAATGTTGTAAATGACCAAAGGACATGTGTTTTTCCCAAATTGTTTTTTTCTTGAGCAATTGGTAGTTTGGCTAATGGCAGGAACCTGGTTCTGACCTGAAAATATCCTTGAGCCGTAGACCCCTGCCCAGAGTGCAAGCAGAGGAAGAATTATTTATCTTCTTGAGTTCCCAGGAGTATGGCGAGAGACACTAATCCACAGATGAACAGCCAGAATCCCTGCCTCATTGCTGTAATCAGATTAAAAAAAAAAAAAATCCAACTTGTACTTTTGGCTGGGTCAAGATTGGACAGAAGGTTTCTAAATACCACACATGCTAAATATTAATAGTTCTGGGTATGCAAGGACTTCATTTAAATACTCTCAATAATTTCACTTTTTTCTGAGAGCCTTGGGAGATACGGAGACAACTAACCTGCTAGTATCTCATGAAGAAATTTTATAGCGATGTTTTAATACTTGCAGTGTTGCTTGCTGCCTCTGACAAAGGAAGATAACAGGATAAATAAAAATTAAATGATCAAATAGGTGGTTATTGGTCACCAGTAGTATTACAGCTTTGTACTAGGCATTATGGGTATACAAAAGAAGGAGAAAGATATACTCTTTCCTTGATACTGCTTCTCTTTGAGGTGGATTTTCACTACTGGGCATTTGGATATGATGGCACTTTGTCCCACTACTGGAATTGCTTTAATATGCAGAAATATATTATGTGAAGTTGCCTGTGTTAATATGGACACATTTCTCATCTAGAAAAGAGATCATTGACTGTTTTCTTAAACCAGCTATCTCTTCTTTTTCTGCAAGTTAGTAAGCCAGCAGATGTTCTTGGTGCCCTAATCATACCTCTGTACACCGAAGACAGCTTTCTGCAAATACCTGGCACTCTACTTGCAGGATTTTTCTCTGGAAACAGTAGCCCTCAGCCACCTGTAAATGGGGAACAGGTAAATAAATAGGTACCCCCTTTTTGAGATGGTTCTCAGGGATGAGTCTATGCCAAGTCTCAGAGCTTCCCAGTTTCCCACACTGGTGACTCAGTTAATAACATACTCTTTATTGACTTCCTCTTCTTCCCTGACTTACTACCCCTACGTCCTCTAGGTGTTTCCTAGTGTCATCTCGCAGGTACCTGACACGTACTGAAATCCTTGTCTTAAAGTCTGTTTCTGGGGTAACCCCATCCAAGAAAATAACCTTTTCTAATACAACCTCTTCATTTAGGTTAAAAAAAAAAAAAAAAAGATTCTCCCAAGACATCATCATTTCCTTCCCCTTGCTCAATATTCAGTTTGTCACTTACATTTGCATATTGAGCCCCACCTTGCTCTAGCACCTTAGTTCTGGTCTTCTTCCACTCCTGTCTGGGTTACTGCAGAATTCTCACCAGAATTTCTACTTCTGGGTTAGAGACTCTTTAGATAATCTTATAAACCACTGCCAGACAAATGTTACTAGTCATCTGTTGGTTCCATGGTTTTAGCATTTAAGAATCTTCCAAGGTTCCTACACTTGCTATTGTAGTGATATCTAACACAGGTTCACGGTTTTAAAAAGCTATGCCACTGACTCCCAATAATTATATTTCCATATTGATCCTTCCTCTCAAATTCTGCTCTTGAAGATACCACTACCTATTTGATATCTGTACTTGGGTGCTTATTAGACATTTCAGATTCAGAATGTCAAGGCAGAACCCCTGATCTGCCCCTACCTACCTGCTCTTTCTGCAGCCTCCTCCATCCCAGCTGATAGCAGCTACATTCCTCTAGTTGCTTAGACCTAAAACTTTGGAGATAGCTTGATTCATCTTCTCCCTGCCCCAGTCCCCACAATCCTCCCCAATCCATTAGGAGTCCTCATGTCCCTAACTTCAAAATACATTCGAGAATATAACTACTTCTCACCCTCCACACAGGGAAAATTCTGGCATGAGCCGGCATCGTAGTAGACCCGGATTGCTATGCCTCCTTGGTTGCTCCTTCTGCTTTTGTCCTGCCTTCTTCTGTCTGTTCCCCAATACAGATGACAGAGATCTCCCTGACTGTTGGGTCAGATCATGGCCCTCTCCTGGAAAAAGTCATGCAACAGATCCCTTTCTCAGGGTGAAGGCTGATATCCTTACAATCTCCTCTAAGGGCTGATTTGAAGAGTTCATCATATCTCTCAAACCCTCATCTTCTACTTTCGCTTCTCTCACTTCACTACAGCCACATTCATTAATTATTAGTTAATTAATGTATTAATTTACTCGACAAATATTTCAAAGCATTTGATTCTGTGTCAACCATATCTTAAGCATTAGGGATACATATAAAAAAAAGACATATGTTTCCTATCTTCTTAAAGCTTAGATGTAGTAGTTTTTAAACTGCGGCTGTTTTAAGGTGTAATTCTAATCAATTATATATCTCAGGTTTCTTCTGCAAGATCTTGTGTCTGCAAGATCTTGTGTCTCAAACCCCCTGTCTGTCCTTCAGACAGTAAAAAAGAAAATGAAGAAAGCAAGGAAAAGACAATGCCTATAGCCAGAAAGAAAAACTCTCCCCCCCAAAAAAATACATAACCTGTTGGGTCCACATTGGTCAAACAGTGTCTTTAGCCACCCTAGCTGCAAGGGATGCTGGGAAATGCAAGTGTTTAAGAGGGTTTATTGCTGCCATGAAAAAAATCAGGTGCTCCTTACCCCCTCTCTTTGGTCAATTAAGAAAAAACGGAAAATATACCACATAGATAAATAGCAGTTTCTACCATGGCTGGTGTAAAATTACCTGTGCTTTACACTGAGTCTAGGTCCTGCCCACTTCTGAGCATTTTAATCAGAAAAGCATTACTACACTCACTTGTTTTTATATTAGAATAAGGGCTATTTATTACCATCAGCTCAGGAAATGACCCAGTATGGCCTTGTAAGACAGAATTAATTTGCAATGACTCCAGCTGAAAGTTGGCTGCCTTTTAACTTAATAACTTGAGAACTGTCAGTATCCTTTGAAGTTAATGATAGTTGTAAAGTGCAAATAAAAATTTTCCGAAAGGAAATCAAACTCAGCAAGACTAGTAAATGAACGCTCTGTCACTACAGCTATTAATGTGTGTGTGAGGGGGTGGGGTGTGAGGGAGTGGGACAGCGTTTAGAATTTCATTGTTATTTTGCCTTGTTTTGTTTTGGCTTTTGGATTATAGAACATCCAACAAGTTTTCCCCTCGGAAATGAAATTTGAAGCACTTAATAGGCTTCTGGTTGGCAGGTAGAGTATTAGCTGCAAAGATATTTTGTGTGAGCATTTGTGTTGGAAATACTTAAAATGTGAGTGTCACCTCTGCTTTAAATGTATTTGCACAGCAGGACCTCAGGAGGTAAATGAGTACACAGTTACTTCAGTCTTTCTGCCAGAGGAGGTGATTTTCTGAATAGGTATATGGATCCCCATTTTAATTAGCTTTTATTTTCTTTAATGAGTAAAGTAACTGGCTGAAGCAAGCATAAAAGATTTATCAGTATAGAAATAGCAGACAACTGCTTGTCCAAGTTATGTGAAGTATCAAACGGGTCATTTCAAGAAACCATCAGGCAACATGTCATGTACGTGTGAAAGGCAACCCTTTCTAATTTCAGTCCCAGGCTGTTAGCTGTTTGGAAGCTCCTCATAAAGCTGGGGAAACTTTCTCCCATCGGGGAGCATCCTGGCCTTTCATTTCAATGATGCCACTCAAAGTTTATTTCAGCAGGAAGCAGCACTTTTGATTTTTTTCATGTTGCTCGTTTGTGGGTTTATTTCTACTTAATTTGCTGATCCGAAGAGATGCCAGATTGACATCCCTGGGGACTGCAGTTTTCTGTTGGTTCCTGTGCAAATGAAGGCCGGAGCTCTGTGCTTGCTGGGTTTCTTGGTGATTTCAGGTTTCCAGAGACAGTAACTTAAAACCCTCCTGGAACCTCAGTTGATATCCTCTGCCCACCATCGCCCCCAAAAGACACAGCAAACAAGTTAATTTCGTGAAGGCTGGGTTAGGAGAAATGAAAGGATTCTTTGTCATGATGCCTTTCTCAAATGCAACCTTTTCAGAACTCCAGTGTTATTTCTATAATGCAGTGTTTTTCTAATGACCCGGGTTGTAAGAGATGTGTGCTTAGTGAAAATGCAGATCTTCAGATTCTTCCCTTGGAGACTGTTCACTTAGGCCTGCGTGTTGCCCAAGGTTCTGTGCTTCTAACAAGCAACTCGGTTTATTCCTGTCATCAGGCAAGTTGGGGAAGCACTCCTCCTGTAGAAATGCGTAGCACAAAGGATCTTAGACCAGAAGCACTAAGTTTAGTACTCTCTTTTACGTTTCTCATTTCTTCATTATGGAGTGTTTATTACTGGGATACACTTATAAAACATTTAGTACACCCATAACAACATGGCCGTTGGAGCAGACCATTTCTCTCTTCATAAAATGGAAGTAATAGCTTTAACAGCAATAAACAATGACAACAAAAACACTTCCCTAACAACACCACATTTATTTATTTATTTACTTTAAATGCCAGAAGTATTTAAAGGTCCCTAAGAAGCCACTGATGGATAGTTAGAGGCTGTCTTGTTTGTGTTTGTCACTAGCAAAACAAAAACACAAAACACAACTATCCCTCTTTTTTTTTTTTTTCTTAAAGATTTTATTTGTTTACTTGACAGAGAGAGAACACAAGCAGGAGGAGTGGCAGGTAGAGGGAGAGGGAGAAGCAGACTCCCTGCTGAGGAGGGAGCCTGATGCAGGCCTAGATCCCAGGACCATGACCTGAGCTGAACGCAGACGCTTAACTGACTGAGCCACCCACGTGCCCTATCCATCTTTTCTTGAATGTTCATACCATTCAGAGGAAGGATACCTTTGCTAAGAGAACTAGGTTTATTTTACTGGGACATGTGGGTATGCTAAGCGGTTTGGACATGTTCTTGGAAAGCACAAAAAGATAAAGTAGCCGCCCTCAACTCCCACCAGACAAAAAGATATCAGAGTCTAAGCACAATTTTAATATGACTGCAAACAACATGCTGATGAGTTTCATAGTAGTAATTTTCTGCCTGTTGTAACTCTCTTAGAAAACTTGCCAGGACAAGATCATGAGGCATATGATTCTTCTGGAGTAAGACCAGAATTGAATTAAAATTCGATCCAACAATAGATTATGAGTCTATCGTATAGTAGGTGTTGGATATATATTTAAAATCATTAATCTACCAAAGCTGTAACTCATAACTTTTGATACTCTGATATTATCCTGAGAATTTCATTTAATCTCCCTGGATCGTGTGGCTTACAAGATTTTGTTTCGCAGCTGCAGAATTACTTGATGGTTTATCTGTCATCATCTTCTCTTACCAACACCTCAGAAGCAGTTGATGGGTGTCTCATAGTCACTACTGGAGTATAATTCCCAATTCTTGCCTCATCCTGGATCTTCTAAAAGATAGCATCAATCCTTAGATATTCAATTGCCTTTCAAGTGAATGATTCGTAAAGCATTTGAAGTCTGCAAAGATCTGCACAGAAAGAGGCCAATATATTCTAGTTTCTCCTACTCTAAAATTTCTTCTAGACAATTCTTGACTTAGAATATGGTAGGAAATGGTTAAAAATGTATTGTTGTTTAGACGTTACCAAATTAGGTTTAATTGGAGCCAGATTGGCATAAAGGCATAGACCATTTCCTTGTTTTTGTCTCAGGTTGCAAATTAATCCAACGTTTGTTGTTTACAAGATACTACTTCAAACTTAGAAACTTTCTTAACGTACATCCGTGTAAAGCAGAAGACACTTTTGTTTTAATTCGAGAAATTTGAAAACACTTTCAGATTCCTGTGTCTGCTAAAAAATATATATATGAATCACACCAACCCCTGCTCCAAGTGTTAAAAGCTTCCCTCATTGTCTTTTATTTTGAAGCCTTGTAGATTTCAAGTTAATTACTGCAGTTAACTTATGAAGTCAAGACACAAAAATGCCACCATAAGGAGTAGTCCAACTTGGGGAAAGAGGCCTGAGTGGCATTTTGGACATGTTAAAATGGTCTACCCCAGCCAAATTTCTAAGAGATTTAACTTGTCTCTGCATGAGGCTACAGAATTCAATATTATTTATCTACTTTGGAAAATGTTGGAAATGACCTCCATATAGAAGAGAAAGAAAATGGCCATATACAGGAAAGATAATCTGGAGACACTTCTTAGAAAGTACAGATTCCTAGATTCTATCCCAGACCTACCCAATAAAAATATCCATGGAGAAGTTTCTGGAAATTGTATTTTTTTTTAAATAAATATCCCTGGTGATTCTTATCATTCCGCAAATGTTGGAAACATCTCACTACTACATCTGTAAGGTTGAATTTTATTTATTATATTCTGCTTCTAAAGAATTTGTAATAAGGAAGTATTCACAATAAAGTAATGACACAAAAATAGAATATAAAACTATATAGACAGTATAGTCAGAATGTATCACAGAGGAACTAAAAGTATCATTATAAAAGCTGGCCACAGATGTCCTCTTTTCATTTAGGAAAATACCAGGATGTAATTGGCAAGGCCTAGTGTCTGCTGGAGAGGAGGATCAGCAGGAGACAAAGCAAAATCTAAAAGACTGCAACAAAGTGGCCGAAATTTTTAGTTCCCTGGGTATCCCTTAGGGCAAGGACGGGTATGTTTAAATGGAAAAGGAAGGGAGAGGGAGCAAGGGATTCATGAATGTCTATAGAGACAAGTGATTAACTCTTAATGAGGTATTCCAGATGGTGAAGATAAGCAAGACACCAGAGCCAGGGATGTCCACTGTTAAAAGTGAAACTCTTTGCTGTAGGGTGCTGTCCTGAACCGCCGTGAAATCCCCTCCCACGCTCTAACCTGCGCATGCTCTGAGAGGACTGATGAGAAAAGGCACTGGTAAGGTCCACTGGCACGTTGATGTGAGAAGAGAGAAAAGAACATTAGCAAATCAGAATGACACAGTGTAATAGATGCAAATATGTAGCCATTTCAGTTTTCTCCCCAAATGTAAGAGTGACACCAGAAACCAGAAGATCTGGGTAGTCCCATGTAGTTGACATTTTGGCGGTGCGTACGACCACACAAGCAGCATGAGAAAGACCTAAAGAATGAATGGCAAAAGGTAGGAAGGTTATCTCTGCACGTTGAGATTAAAAGTGACGCATATCTCGTTTTGTTGTTTTCCTCCATTGAGCATACATTACCTATAGAACGGTGGGGAAACAATGATTAAACTTTGGGAAAATAAAGATAATTTTCAGGTGTTTTTCTACAAAAAAATTCTAAATTTGATACAAATTAAGCCAAATCTAGTACTCAAGTTAACTATGCTACTAGTTAACATTTTAGAAAGAACTTTGTTGGTCAGTCAATCATAAATACAACCAAATCCCCGGGTTCTACACAAAATAACTTATACTGAACTATTGGACGATGCATAGATTCCACTGGCTCAAAGTTGGGAAAAACATTTTAATGATTTTATATTCATCTGTATGGTTCTTTTCGCTATCACTCATACAGTGATTCGTGGCTTCTTTTCCTTCTTTAAGGATAACTTTTTCCCTATGTAAAGAATAATAATTATAAAGCAATATTGTATTTAGCCCCAAATCTGCAGTTGCTGGCCGTCAGATAAAGTGAGTTTGAAGGCCACTTCTACCCTTTACCCCGTGTCACCTTGAGCGTGTTATTTTCTCTCTCTGCAGCATGTTTATCCATCTGTAAATAGGGATAATGATGCTTTTTATTTCATAAGGCTTTTGTGAGGATTACACGAGTTAATGCATGTAAAGGGCTTAGCATAATCTGTAACCAATTTTACAAACTACATTAACTATGATTAGTATTTGTTCATAATAGAAACTTCTGGAAAAATAAAAGTGTTCAGAAGGAAACAAATATCATCTGAATTCTTACATCAAAGGCTAGAGGTGCTAGCATTTTGGTAAATTTTCATCCTTCTTTGTTTAAACAAAAAATACAAAAATGGATCCTCTTCTATGTATGGCATTATAATCAAATTGTTAAGCTAAATAATTTTCTCTGTTATTAAATATACTTCCAAAACATTATTTCCAGTGGTCACATGCTTTTCCATTTATAAGGAAGCATCATACTTCATTGAAATAATATCATATTGTTGGATTAGCTGTTTCCAAATCATTGATATTTTAAGAAAGCTTCACTGCCTATTCTTATAACTAAATATTTGTGCATATTCATGATTATTCCCTCAGAATCAATTTTTAGATTTGGAATTGCTGAACAAAATGGCATATTGTTATGTTTAATACACGTTTGTTATGTATTGCTAAAGTCCTTCCAGAAAGTTTGTGCCAATTATCACTTCTAATCATAAGTGAAACACTCTGTAAACAATAGGCACAGTCTTTCTTTTTGCCAAAAATAATGGCAGTGACTTTTAAAGTTTTTGCTTATATTTTATTGAAATTGAAAAAACTGGCTATTTTTTTCTTGTATGTTACATGAGTATTTCAATCTTTTAAAGTTTTTTTTTTCTTTTTTTTTTTTACTCCTTAAATTGTCACATTCACTGGAGTGACATTTATTGAGCACCTTCTGCTGTCAGGCATGATGCCTGGGCTGAGGAGTGTACAGAGAAGGAAAGCTAAAGTCGATGGTATCTAAGAGGGATGAAGGCTACTGAAATTTGCATGATTCCCCTGGGGGCCTTGGTGATGCATATTAAACTTAGAAGCCATGGGTTCCCTCCTGGAGCTGCCCTTCCCCCCAAGTAAAATGAACCCCCAAAACAGGGAGGTGTGACAAATCCCATGCAAAGGGAGATGATATTTCTTGAGCATATTTCAAAGAGATAAAGGAATCCAGTTTCCCTTAAAAAACAATAACCATTTGCATTTGTCGGACCTGCAATCTGTGACAGGCTCACCCTCATTTTCACATGTGTTTCTCAACCTTCAGTCTTTTTGACATTGGCAATTCCTGCCATATCTGCATGCTATTTTTCCTTAAATTGAGCTCCTATGTTTATTTTTTAAAGTTTCATTTAAAAGGAAACTTTCTATCATAGATGGAAAATCATTAATATTTACCAAATACAAATATAATAAAAATATATGCTTTCGGGGCGCCTGGGTGGCTCAGTTGGTTAAGCATCTGACTTCAGCTCAGGTCACGATCTCAGGGTCCCGGGATTGAGCCTCATGTTCTGAGGCTCCCTGCTCAGCAGGGAGTCTTCTTCTCTCTCTCTCTCTCTGCCCCTCCCCCACTTGTGCTCTTGCTCTCTCTCTCTCTCTCTCAAATAGATAAATAAAATCTTAAAATATATATATATATATGCTTTCATGTGTACCATCTAAAATCATCACATCTTTTCCCCCTCCTCGCATCTCCTGCCAGAGGCAGAGTATCATCTGTGTGGAAACATGGCTCCCAACCTTGCTTCCTTAACAGAAAACACACAGTCACTAAGGACAGCAGGACAAGACTGTAAGAACTCTCTAAGAACCTGGGACCTCTGTGCTTTCTCCTGTTGGTTTCTTCCTTCTCATTTTCTTCTGTCTGGTTCCCAGGCATGACTGTGGGAGAGAACTTTTACAGTATAAAGGGTGTGTGTGCCTGTCAGTGGAGGGGGAGGGGAAGAGCTTCGGAGGTTCAGCCACTGCTCGGAGAAGGTGCTCAACACACCTTGTTTCACTTCATCTGAACAGTAAAGGGCTAGAGACTCAGAGCATTAACACAGAACCACGGGCTTCATTCTCTGGGTAATTCAAGGCTGCTTTTCCGTCAGTAGATCCCAGAGGTGGTCGGGCAAGCCTGGTGATTTCCATTTACCAAGGCAGATTAAGCCTGTCTGGCCAGGCTTCGTCTGGTAGCATTCTCTTAATTAAATATAATGACAATTTGAATAAACTCTTAAGTCCATTGAACATTTCTCATGTTTTATTATTGAGAAGAAATAGGCACTTTGCTTCTTTGAACGTTTAAAAAACCCTCACTGTTGTCAGCCTCTGTTTGTTATTGTGGGGCATGACAGTTATCTGAAGAGAACCAGCCAGATTTCATCTGACAGCCACCGTCAGGGAAGAGTGCTACCAATCTAATTATCCAGTAATCTAGTCCGAATGAGAGTAATTCTAGGCCTTTCTCAGGCAGCTAATCACATTTCCTGTGCAGTAGCAGCCACACATGGGGAGCTTTTAGGAACGAGGGTTTTGGTCTGCATGGGTTTTGTGAGCCTCATAGTGGTGAGATTTCTTTGTTGACTTCCCCCAAAGTGGGCTCTTCAAGCTTTTTTTTTTTTTTTTTTCCTGTTCCTTCCTACCTGTCCCTTCGTTGCTAAGATGTTCTTAGTTCACCTTCAAGTTCTAAGTTTGACGACCTTGTGACCTTCCTTTCAGCATGCAGCAGCAGAAGACAGGTGAATGCTTGGATCGATTTGCTTATTTTCTGGTGCAGGAACAAATTAAGGAATGCTATGCAATCAGTGGGTGGGGTAAATGAAAAAGTCATTTTTCTACAAGGAAAGCACCGTTTTTTGCCGGGGTTTGTGTGTGTGTGTGTCTGTGTGTGTGTGTGAACTGTTTTGCATGTCATTTCTCTATTGTGGTAGGCAATTTTAGAAAAAGGTTTTGTAGAGAAAAAGAGCAAGAGAAAAAAGACAGTTAACAGATAGTCTGTCAGTGACACCGAATGTCAAGCTCTAGGCAATATCAATCATGCATTATTTCCATAATCGCAATTTTAACAGGGAATGTAAAGATTGGGGGAAAAAAGGAGGAAAAAGAAAAGTACATCCAATGAAAGGAGAACTTGTGCCTCCATGTTAATTAATACCCTGCCATATTCTTTCTCTGAAAACCTCCATTTAGGATAATTTCATATTATTTCTATAAATCAAAATGTTTTTCAAGTGCATTGGTTTCTGACAGGCCAAAATTGAGGTGTCTCTGAAGAATTCATTATACCAGCACCAGGTCTCTTTTCTTCTAGTCCTATATTTTGAAAATTCCTCCAACTTTTCGTAATCACTGTTTGGTCAGTTGGAATCTAAATATTTGAATCTAATAGAGGGGAGTTCCAGTCACCAGTTGGTTTATAATATAGCAATTTCCCCCAAAGTTATCCGTGATAAATAGGCTTCCCAAATAGCCTCTAGCAATCATAACATAACACATTACCTGGAAGGCTATAAAAAAGAGGAAATGTGAGCGCTGTGTTAAATTGTTGTGTTGTCATCTTGAACAGGTTTCAACCACAATTTGCACTCTCTCTGCTGAAATTTTTTTGTGAACTTAAAACTGCTTTTATTCCTGTGACTGTGGGAGCTATACACCCCTTGGGGCTACATTGTCTGGGTGTGCCTCTCTGTGCACTGGTAGATTTGGGTCTAGAGTCCGTGAACCTGGGGGCTGGTGTGTCAGGGGCGAGGCATGCTGGCAGATTTCAGAGTCACTGTTGCACTTCTAATTATGTTGTCCCCTCATTTGTTCTAGATTTGGATTCCACAAAAACTATTGATCTGAGGTGATCTAAGGAGTTCACTAGAACTGTAAATAGACCCTGGTGTTGGGCTGTTCCCCAATATAAGTCTCTTATTGCAAGCTCTATAGTTGTTTGACTCTCAAGTGCAGATGAAAGTAGAGGACCGCCTGAAGAGTAGTTCACACTGACATTTACATCAATGCTTCCATGAGTTAGAATGTGTATTTCAATCTAGATGAAATGTAGTCTCCAGGTCACTAATTGAAATGTTTACCAAATAGAAATTATATTTAAACATGTCAACACGACATCACCTTATTTAACAACTTTCATCTGAGAATGTGAAAACATTTATGGGAAGTTAATGCTACGGCAGCTAATCCCCACAGAAATGTTGCTTCACCACAGCTCACTTCTTACAGAATCAAAATGAGAAAAAAAAAATTATGTTATAGCGATGACTTGTAATGATTCCAGCATCTCTTAGTAGATAATTGGCAGAAATAAAAAGAACATCAGTTCTTACATTTCTCAAGGCTACTTTTCAATACGAGTTAAGATGATTCAGGAATGGAGGAGATGCACAAAGGAGACTGCATATTAAGAGCTTATCTGAGCAATGAAACCTCTAGGTATTTGCAAATGTGGCACTCTTTTCTCTGCTTTAAACCCTAGATCTTGAATTACGCAAGTGATTGTGACCTGCAAATCAGTATACATTCATTGTTGATTCTTCTGTTCAAATTAATACCTGCTGAATGAGTTGAGCTTTGTCAAAGTTCAGCTTTGTGTCTTATTCATTCTTTGCCAGGGTGTCTGATGCTGTCCAAGGAATGTCCGAGGACAAAAGGGTCTTTATATAAAGAACAATAATAAATTCCATTATTGCCATATATGAATTATCAGCCTGCCCTCGATCAAGTTGTTTTCTGTACAAAGAGTGCTGTTGACTTTGAACTTTAGTTAAATCACGATGAGACAGTGATCCCGAGTTTTGATCCAGTATAGGGAATTTTCCATTTTACTGTATCATTTTTAATACTATTTGTTTCCTATCACCTCTGATTTGGTTTTTCTTTTTTAAAAGTCAATTGATGTAACATGTTTTAGTTTGGAGGCAGTCTACTTCAGGCTTGTGATCATTTTTCTTTCTTACACAATTAAAAATTTCCAAGGGGGATATTTGGTGTTTTGCAACATGGATGGCATACTTCCCATATTGGCATTGTTCAGTGGCTTTGATAATATTAAAAGAATTGGCAGTTTGGGTAAATTATTATTGGCCATTATCCAAACCTTCCTCTAAACCCAATAGAGTCTTTTAAATTTATATTGTCTATTTACGTGATCCTTTGTCTTAGCCTAAAATTCGGAAATTCTTGCAAAGCCCTACATTATCTCTGACCTATTTATGCAATCTCGTTGGGCATGCACTGATAGTTTATACTGGCAACACAACCCTGTTGCCCTGAATGATGTTTCCTTAAATCGGTGCTGTCCAATAGAGTGACCAAATTTTGCCACATGTACCCATTTAAAGTGAAATTTAAGTTAATTAATTAATTAACTAAAAACTCAGTTTCTTGGTCATACTAATCACATTTCAGGTGCTCGATAGCTACGTGGAAAAGTAGTGGTTTCCAGATTGGGCAGTGCAGGTGTAGAGTATTTCTGTCATGCCAGAAAGTACTGGTAGATAGTACTTCCTGAAATACTTGATAAACTTGCAAAGGAGAGTATCTACATTGACTCAGAGGCAGAGAGCAATCATGGCCATACAGTCCCAGGCTCAATATCGGCAACAGCAAAGTCAATACAAGTGGCTGAGACTCTCACAAGGTACACACTTGTAATTACACCTCATCATGAGTTCCTATTGAAATTAAATGGAATCATTCAAATGTTCCTTGTATTAAATGCTTTAAAAGGAACAGGGCAAACAGCCACTTGACAGTTCTTTTTCTTTCACTGCTCTTAACATGTCACCTAATGACTCTTACAAATATGTCCGCTTTTAACTACTGGTTAAAGTTTCTTAGCAATGATTCTGTTTTCCCTTCATACAAAACCACATCTACACCTTACCAGTCAAGGGCTCACTTCTCCTCCTTTTCCCTTCCTGATTAGAGCTTTCTCTTCCCTTCTTTTCAATTCCCTGCCCTTCCCTGCCCTTCCCTTGACCTTTCCTTGCCCTTCCCTTCCCTTTCTCTTCCCTTCCTTTTCTCTTCCCCTGTTCCTACAATTCTGTCTTAATGATACTGTCAGAGGAAGGAAGGGAGGAGAGTTAAGTATGTCTTTTAAAGTAGATATTCTATTTTTGGAATCTCCTACTTGGTTCTGGTTAAGCGGAAGACACTTTGGGGCAAGTTAGCTATCTTTTGTACTTACCATCCTCCTTCTGAATGTGTGTATGTACTTGTGTAGGATCTGGGGGTAGGGGAAAAATATCAGTTTTTAAAGCATCCTTCCTTTCTTTTCTATCAAATGGTAGAAGCTGAATGTTCATGAGTCTGTTGTGGCCCTTGCCAGGAAGTATCCTAGGTCTCTGTAGATCTCTATGCTTGTTCTCCTTAAAAGCTGGGACTCATCAAACTCCAAAAAAAAACTTGTCTAAGGTTCAAAGGTTTCCCATGAGATAGTGACAAGGAAAAAGGCTAAATGTTCTATTGTCAGGTTTCTAAATAGAGGGGGGACTTCAGAACGACGAAGTGTGGGGAATAATTTAGTGGGGAAACAAATGCACAAAATAAAACAAGTTGTGTTACTTGCTAGTGTCTTTAAAAGCATAGAATTTTCAAGAACTCCAGGTGATTAAGCATATATTATACTTTCCTCAGGCTGTGTATTCAGAGCAGGAGGTAGCAGGTAACCTATTTCAAAAACATGCTTTGACAAACCTGAAAAGTTAAGATTTGGTGATTTCATAGCATTCTGACACAGGTAAATAATTTTTTAAACTGAGTTATTGCCATATTTTTTGACTGATTACCCGGTTCTCTTAAAACATATGAGTTATTAAATATATTTTAAAAACCCTCCTATCTCTTGTGAATGTCCTGCTGCTTTTTTTTACTGTCATATCTGCTACCACTCTCCACAAATATTATAGATGCTAACAACATTTAACCCACTGCAGTTCCCAGAGCACGCTGTGCACGTGCTTTCTCTATAACTAGAATGCACTCCTACCTATCAACTATTTTGAGAACTTGGATTCATCATTCAACTTTGCCCACTTGCCCCATTTGCAATGAAGGTCTCGCCCCCAAATTAGCCATCTACTGCTACATAGCAAATTACCCCTGTACTTAGTAGCTTAAAACATTTGTTCTCTCACAGCCTCATTAGGTCTAGAATCTCTGAGTGGCTTAGGTTCTTGAAGCTTCTAAACCATCTTGCAGTAAAGGAAAGCGATTTTGTGGCATTTTTAGCTTTTTCCTAAACATCCCAAAATGTCTATTTTTTTCTTGTAAAATAAGCTTGTAAGAAATAAACTTGTAAGAAATTTACTCCTAGTCACTTCAATACATTAACACGGTTGGAAGAACCTCAGAGAACCCCACAAGACTTCCATGTAATCCTTACATCATTCTTATTTTTCAGTTGCATTTGAGATAATTCATGCCACTGAAATACCCAATACAGAAGTACAAATTGTCTCATTCTTCCCAACTTTAGGAAAATTCTTTATGAACCATTGCAACTTCACCACCTGTTTTGAGATATAGAAAGTGTCTTTAGGGGCACCCGGGTGGCACAGCGGTTAAGCGTCTGCCTTCGGCTCAGGGCGTGATCCCGGCATTATGGGATCGAGCCCCACATCAGGCTACTCTGCTATGAGCCTGCTTCTTCCTCTCCCACTCCCCCTGCTTGTGTTCCCTCTCTCACTGGCTGTCTCTATCTCTGTCAAATAAATAAATAAAATATTTTTTTAAAAAAGTGTCTTTAGGCCTTTTTTGAACTTACATGATGACATTGTCTTCATTTCCAGCTTCAGAACTAATTATCATTTTTAATAAACACAACTTCTTTGGTCCAAGGTTCTCAAGATCTCTTAGTCTGTTATACACCCATTCACTCATTCCCTTCGTATAAACACTACATGTTGCCGTGTTATTTTTTTTTTACTTTTAATTATTTTTTAATTTGTATTTTATTTACTTTTTGAATAGACATTCTGTTCACATGGCAATAAATGTTAAGACATGTCTCCTTCCACCCCTGACCATCATTAAGACAATTTCCCTCCTGAAGTCCAGGAAATTTTGCCATGTGTCTTCTCCCACTCAGAGTTGTGCAAATGTCATGTGAATTTATCATTACATTTCTGACTGTGTCATCAAATTCTAATAGGTGACATTTTTAAATTCATGCAAGCACATTCTTAGCATTACTTAACTAGCGGGGTAAGGTAAGTGAGTAAAGTAAATATATGATTTGTGGCCTGTGAAGGTGTGTATTACTTGGGTTTTTACAAGTTCTAAGGGAAAAAAAATACTGTCATGAGTGATGGGTGTTTATTATAAGCATATGTGGGAACTGAGGAAGCATAATGAACCTTCTTGGCAACTGCAAGTCATTCTGGATCTCAGTGGTTCCCAGTCTGAAGTGTTTTTTTTTTGTTGTTTTTTTTTTTAATATTATTTATTTATTTATTTGAGAGAGAGAGAGAGAGCAGAGCAAGCGGGAACACTTTTGTTTTGAGGGGAAGAGCAGAGAGAGAGAGAGAGAGAGGCAGACTCCCTGCTGAGCAAGGAGCCTGATACGGGGCTCGATCCCAGGACCCCGAGATCATGACCTGAGCCAAAGACAGACACTTAACCAACTGAGCCACCCAGGCGCCCCCGAAGTGTTTTTATTTATTTATTTTTGGTTTTGTTTGGTTTTTGTCTGTTTGTTTATGAGTCAGAAGCTAATCGTTTTTATTTATTTTTAGTTAATTATTTTTTAAATTCAAGTATAATTAACATCCCAGTCTGAAATGTTTATGAAACAACTGGAGAGGTGGCAACAACACATTGTCATTCACGAAACGTGGATAAGTCTACTCATCATATTTTCTTCCACCCGGAAGCAAGTTTTGACTATCTTTTTGTGTGTATTCATATACTCCTAAAAGATAAATTGCTTAAAAATAAATAATTAAATAGAAGATACATTTCCGAGTGTGTCAGTCAGTATCTAATGTGGAAATCCTCTGGCTGGTCTCTCACCAAACCCATGATTTTGTCCATGGGTGACACAGACTCCAGCTTGAAATCTAGCACAGACCTCTGTGATCAGGGTGGTAGAGTCAAGTGGTACAAGACCAACACTCCTATCAGAAAGGCTGATTCCCCTTGGCCACTCCCCTCAGAATGGATATAGGCAAGACAGGCACTTACGCATTTCAGAGATTACTCAGAGGAGAAGGCTTTACACTGTATTTAGTTTAGCATCCTTACATGCATGCTATTTGATTTTATTTTGAAGACGTTGTCTGAAAGATTGAAAAAAGAAAAAAGAACAAATATCTTCTCATTTTGTAAATAGTGAACACCCAGAAAAGTTAGTGTATTTGAACTTTTTCTATGAGAAGTCCAGCCAATACTTGCAACCTAAGTACATCAACCACACCCTTGCTTTTTCTACTTGAAATGAGAGTTCCATTATGGCAGACAAAGTGTCAGTTATATGTACTGTTTGACAAGGTATTTGCCCAGGGGGACAAATGAATTGAATTTGACAAGACAATTTAATTACTGAGTAAGAAAATGCTTAAGTTATTAAAAGGCAGCACCAAAGTTGTCTTTCAGGTATGTTAGCTCAAACTGTCCATTTTATTAAAACTATACTCTTGTGAGATTTTCTAATCCTTCAATAAATCTAGTGGTCTTAACAGCATTTCAGAAATTTATTAAACATCATGTTGTGTTTAGGAATGATAGTTTATTCACCAGGGTATAAATGCAATTTATTTTATAGAACCTGAAGTCTTGATATGGTTCTATACTCCAGGATAAATCCCAAAGACCTTAGCTGTTGATTTCTTTTGATATTGCCTTTTAAAAAAACAGATCAATTTCTTACAGTATCAAACCAATAGGCTATCATGCTGTCACATGAAAGGCTGTTAAGACTCACTTAATAACAAGCTCTTTGTCACAAAAACAAATGCTGCCCCTCCTGATTCCAGGGTATGGAAATCAGAATAGGGCTCTTAGGCCTCCACTTAGGTTGAGAAGACTAATACATGTAAGGCACAATGGATGTGCTACCATACATATAACGAACGAGTGTCTCATTTTCTGCAATTAAAAAAATGGGGAAATTCAAACTATCCTCAGAATACATTTTTAAAAGTTTGCTTTATTGTGGGGTGGGAACTACGGATGTGATTATTATTCTTTAAACAAGGTGAAAAGGTAGATTTTGGCACAACGGAAGAAAACTTTACTAAGTCATGTGTTGTGCATGATAAATGTAAAGTTGAAGGTTCATCTGTGGTTTATATGTGAAAATCAGAAATTAAGCAAAAAATTCACTCTGATGTGTGTTAGCTTTCAAAATTAATACAACACACACATACAAGTGCACACATGCAAACACATATACTAATTTTGTTTGAAAGTTGCTTAGTTTTTAAGCACTGTTAGTCCTGAAGTAGCAATTGTTTGCACTATCCTAAATAGGATTTCAGCATATTTTTCACCCAGGACTGCAGTGATATAAACCTTACTGACTACTTAGCAATGGCAGGTGGGGTTGTTGGTAGTGTAACAAAATCTCATTCAACTCAGGGCTAGATACAAGTTACCATGTCTCCTATCATGATTTTGAATACATTCTAGAAATTAACACTATAATTCCATTTAGAGTACTTATTTATTTCATATTTTTCAAAAGGAAGTGATAATTTTTAAAGCCAACTTGAAAACTAACTCTAAATTCCACGTATGAGTGAAATCCTATGGTATTTGTCTTCCTCTGACTGACTTATTTCACTTAGCATAATCTACTTCCATTCACGTCGTAGCAAATGGCAAGACTTCACAAAACAGATGGATATAGGAGAAGGGAAGGAAAAATAAAATGAGACAAAAACAGAGAGGGAAGCCAACATAAGAGACTCTTTTAACTCTAGGAAACAAACTGAGGCTTGCTGGAGGGGAGGCAATTGGGGCGATGGGGTAACTGGGTGATGGGCATTAAGGAGGGCACTTGATGTAATGAGCACTGGATGTTGTATGCAATTGATGAATCACTAAACTGTACTTCCGAAGCTAATAATACAGTATATGTTAATTAAATTGAATTTAAATAAAAATATTTAAAAAAAAACTTACTCTAGCACACTCCTGCCCAAACATACACAAATAACTAACTATATTCTCCTTTATTTTAGATACTCACTGGCCATAAAATTCTGGAAACAATAGAAAATTCCCCTTTTTTATGATAACAGTGTGGTCAGAAGATGTCTTTGATCCCAAACCATTGCAAAGTGTAGAAATTTCAATGTGTTTCCAAATTCCCAACATCTTTCTAAAACGTCAGGAACACATAAAGATGAATGTGGTCATAATTTCCTCCGCTGCAATGCCATCCTGATTTTTACAAATATAAATTCTTGTGTTAATAAAAAAGTTCTACTGAAACCTCTAAATTTTTCCACAACCTCATATTCTTGTAGGGAGTTGGGAGATGAAGTAAAGAGAAAGACAAAAACCCATGTTTTGGGCAGTTATTTAAGATATCCCCAGGGTGCTCATCAAAATGTATGAAACCTAGATAAACACTGAAGATTAGATAAGAAAACCAACAAAATTTTAAATTTCTATGCCTACCTTCAGCCGTTTAATATTTAATCACAAGTCAGTGGTTTTAGGATCCATTACCAGTGACCTTATAATTATATGCCTGATATGTATCTGGGGAATGGCTGTGGCAGAATTTTATTGCTTATATATGTAGAATAAGAGACAAATTAAAGATTTCCCAAAGAAAGTTCTTTTGGGAAATGTCTATATCAACTCATGAAAAAAAAAAAAAAAGTGGTTCATGGTGTTTGAATAGGCATAATATTTGGAATTTTGTTTCTCAAATATTTTTCAGGTCTGTTTTAAGACAGAAACCCTCTAACTCTCAGAGGTTCCAAGGGAATCTTTTTACCAAACCACATGTTTTCTTGTGAATTTGTGAACTCTAAGGAAATGCAGACTTCAGAGTATTAATTTTCTGCTCCTACAGGCTGACCTCTAAATTTCAGAGCCTGTTTTATTCTCTTTGGACTGAACATACATGAAAGTTAGAAGAGAGAATTTGTAGAAGCAAGGAAATGGATAGGAGCCGGATTTATGTAGGTGGACACGTGGATCGGAAATCAACTTCTAAAGTCAAATTCCAGATGAAGGAGTGGATTAAGGTATCAAATAGTTGGAGATACTGGTCGGAAAAGATTTAGTATTTGGAAAAAAGAAAAGAAAAGTCCTCATAAAGAATTACTTTATTTTTGAATGTTTGCTTAGAAATCTTCGTGATAACGGCATTATGGCAAAGCTTTAGGTCCATAAAAACCTCATGTTTAATTCCAGATATGTTGCTCATTACCTGTGAGATCTCAGATAAGCTACTTAAAGTTTTTGAGTGCCACATCCTCGTCTGAATGACTGGGATAAGTACATGTATACCGCATGGTTATTTTGAGGGCTCCAGGTATTGAATAGCAAATTTTAATGTAAAACCTGGAAAATATTAAGTTACAACTGCTATGACTTCTCCTTTTTTATCCTTCTCATCATCATTGGAGCTGCACAATTCTGTTTATTTTTTATTTTTTATTTTTTTTTATTTTTTTTTATTTTTTAAAGATTTTATTTATTTATTCGACAGAGATAGAGACAGCCAGCGAGAGAGGGAACACAAGCAGGGGAAGTGGGAGAGGAAGAAGCAGGCTCATGGCAGAGGAGCCTGATGTGGGGCTTGATCCCATAACGCCGGGATCACGCCCTGAGCCGAAGGCAGACGCTCAACCGCTGTGCCACCCAGGCGCCCCTGCACAATTCTGTTTAAAATCTAAACGATGATATAGAGCTAAAGGCAGCCATGTCTGAAGTGTGTTTAACTACCGAAGCCAGAGATGCAATAATTTCAGGATTAATATTGTTTACTTCCAGCTAAAGTATTCTAAGCCATGGACCAGGAGGAGGATGTGTATTTACGGGCTTCTAGGTGGTAAGAGTCTTTGTGCACAAACCTCAATTAACGGCATCATCCCTCACGCTAATAACACTTCCGTTGTGGTATTGGCCCATATCAGGTAGGGGAATACTTTTTCACCAATAAGCCCTGCAGCTACTCCTTAAACCACCAATAGCAAACACTGTAATTTATCTGTACTTCAGTCACAGTCCTGCTTTTCATGACTTTGCCACCAGTCAAGATTCTTGACCACAGCACCGTGCTTGGGAAGGTCTGATGTTTTCCATGGGACAGAAATTGTTCAGTCTTCATCTTCAAGGTCAGCTTTGTAAAGCCACATTTTTAGTGTCTTCATAAACCTTGTTATAATTCACTCATTCAGCACATATTGACTGTTATGTGCTCAAGAATTCATAAGGATGTAGTGTTCTGCACCCCTCCTGAGTGGCCTTCCTCCCCGCATTGCCTCCCTGCAAGAAGGGAGATTGGCAACGGGTCAATCTGTAGGTGCCACTTAGCTGGTACTTCTGCCCCACCCCCCTTTTTAACAGCTGCCATCGTAGACACAATGTTGAAAAGAAAGGATAGGAAAGATCGGCAGAAATGGCATGGTGTATAATTCCAATTCTGATTGTTTTAAACCCATTTTTTTTTTAAGATTTTATTTATTTGACCGAGATAGAGACAGCCAGTGAGAAAGGGAACACAAGCAGGGGGAGTGGGAGAGGAAGAAGCAGGCTCATAGCAGAGGAGCCTGTTGTGGGGCTCGATCCCACAACGCCGGGATCACGCCCTGAGCCGAAGGCAGACACTTAACTGCTGTGCCACCCAGGCGCCCTGGAAGAGTCTAGATTTCTAACTCTTCAGTGGCATATAGTAAATATAGAGCCACAAGCTCATATGCCTTCAGGGTCCCCCATGATTATTGGCCATAAGGCTTTCACGTGGACACTGTAGCAAATTAGAGAGTGTATCCTGGAGGGTAGGGGAACACCCCTACTTTTGTGGAGCTGTAAGGTGTCCTGAGATGTGGGAACGTGGGCTTCATGTGACCACATCTTCTGATTTTCAAGAGAAGCCAAAACACAGATTGGGATGTGTGTCTGTGTGTGTGTGTAATATGTAAACATTAGCAACTATTTTTTAAGGTAGTACTTGCCAAAACCTGGCCTCATGGCCCTAGTGGCCTCAGAAGATTAGGGTGCTGCCTCTAGAACTATATACTTTTCTCCATGTGGCAATTAAACTGCAGTCCTCTTGTTTTATTCTGTAGCCTTTCCCTCACACTCTTTCTCCCTCAGTGTCTTCATCTGTGAAATAGGGATAAGAGCATTTGTTTTTCCGCCTCCGAAAGATCAAGGATCATGGCGCATGTGAAGATTAATGAGGTCATTTGGTTAAGTGTTTCTTGCTGGGTGTAAGAACGATGGCTTATGAATACTAATAGCACTTGAATCATGTGAGCTTTCATGGAAAGAGAGTTGGACCATTTAGCTCCCTGTCTGCAGGGAGTTATAAAGAGGGAACCCAGGGAGGGAGAAGCTGAAAGTATTTCTTCATGACTGTCTCCTGTGGTGAACTGTGAAGGGGCATTGGGAATGCTGAGAGTTTGTCTGCATGTTACTAGAGACTCTGTATGCAATGCAGTCTGGGAGAGAGCAAAACCCTCACTATGTGAGTTTGTGAAATTTTTTCTGTTGAAGGAGGGTGAGCAGGTGTGGATGGAAATAATATGTTAACTATCTACGTAAGGACCTAGCTCACAGCCCATTCTTATGTTCTAATCAAACCGTCTTTCTACCACTGGACTCTCACCCTCCCTAGTATGTTAGTTAGAGTAGACTAACTACTGACACGTACCCAACATATTATTATTTTAACCCAATAGCAGCGTATTTCTTTCTCAGAGACTCTTGGTTTGCGAGTGGCATTTCACATAATAATTCAGAAAACCATGCCTCTTTCATGCTACAGCTCCCTCATACTCTGGGCCTCCCCATTAGCTGGCAAATGGGCTAAGAATGCAGTGAATTACATATGGAAGATCACTAGGAGCCAAGTGTGGAAGTAACACACGCCATTTTGGCTCTCATTCCCTTGGCTAGAACTGTGTCACCCTGCCGCACGAGAGAGGCTGGGAAGTGTAGTCAAGGTTGCCCCAGGAAGAGAAAGTCATTTTGATCAGCCAGTGGTCACTGCCAAGCCTGACATGTTTCATACATTTGTCCTTTCATTTTATCATCTGCTAGATATATGGTGGATTTTGTTAACATAAGACACTGAAGATAGACTTTGCTATTCCCTTTGCTCTGTTACATCTTTGTAGATAGCATGCTAGTTTCCTGGTTTTCTGGTAAACACTTTGTACACTATTTTGAAGGTTTTGTTTTGTTTTGTTTTAACCTTTCTGTTCCTTCCATATACTAAATGCGTCATTCTCCATGTTACTGCTTTAAAGTGAGATTTCTTCTCCACTGCGTGTTGAGAGTGTTTAAGTTTGAATACCTTTGTTGTATGTAGGAATTGACAGTGACTAAAGTAGCCTGTTCTTGTCTATGATTTCCTTAGCTATGGCTCCTGGTGGAAATATTTGATGCCTGGGTACAAATCCAAAAATATGTTTATTTTTAGTATTTGATTCTTTTTTTTTTTTTTTTTTTTTTTTTTTTTNGATTTTATTGATTTATTTGACAGAGATAGAGACAGTCAGTGAGAGAGGGAACACAAGCAGGGGGAGTGGGAGAGGAAGAAGCAGGCTCATAGCAGAGGAGCCTGACGTGGCTCGATCCCGGAACGCCGGGATCACGCCCTGAGCCGAAGGCAGACGCTTAACCGCTGTGCCACCCAGGCGCCCCAATTTTTAGTATTTGATTCTTAAACTGTCATGGGAGATGTGTTCCCTTTGGAGTGATGTGTAATGTAAAAATAAAATGATGAAGTATTGTGAAATTATACAGTGACTTTGATTAGTGTAGGCAGTCAGTACTAATCAATGCACACAAAACAATACAAATGATCTTCCTCTTTTAGCACAACATTTTATAAGTTGTGACTGTTAATGGTTGATAAATGATAATGGAAAAGATTCATACATATCCACCCAAGCTTGTGCTTGCCATGAGAATTGGCAATCTATGAAAACCATAGGCTTAACCTTTGACAGAGCTTCTGTTCAAAAATCCATAAAAATGGAAAGCTTTAAGATACTAAAATGTAAATAAGTGACCAAAAATACCCTATAACAATTATCTGTCTCTATGCAGTAGAGTATAATGTTTAAGAGCTCTGTAGCCAGACTGCCCAGACTTGAATCCTAGGCACACCAACTCTCGTCTGTGATTTTCAGCAAGTTAATTCTGAAACTCCATTCCCTTTTTTTGTAAACAGGAGACAATAACAGAAATAAAACTAATGATGTCATGAGGATCAGTAAGATGATGATTGTGAAGAGTTTATGACAATTCATGGCAAGTCAAAAGCATTTGATAAGCCACAGAGAAGGCAAGCATCTTCTTACAAAGAAAAATGGTTTAAAACAATCCTTACATGCTGTGGGCATAGCCGTCTCCTGAATATCATGTTAGTATGGAGAGTCCGGTCCTATAGGTCTGTCATGGAGCCTGAGATCCTGCATTTCTTAAAGTCTCTAGATTTTATTGGTTTTGCTGGTCCATGGAACACTCTTTGAATATAAAGGAGCTAAACTTTATAATCATATCCCTTTGTAAGTCTTAGGTTATCAGTTGTTTATCTATTGAATGTGGTGATTTGATTCATGGCAGGTGATAAGAAAGAGCTCTTCATTATACAAAATATCTGAAAAGCTTCCATAAGTGATGATGTTGAACCAGAAGTCTAAGGAACAAAAGAAATCATCCAAAATTTCATTCACATCATATTTTGTGTCCTGTGTTGTGCTTTGTGTCCAAGGCTGCCATGCCCAAGGATTCAAATCTGGGTCATCTGTTCATTGAGCTCTTAGCCACGACTCTCTACTGCCTGTGGATAGAAAACTATTATAGAATATTTCTTGTCCCTTATTTACATTTTAGTATCTTGAAGCTTTCCATTTTCATAAATTATTAAGCAGAAGCTTTGTCAGAGGTTAAGTCCATGAATTGCTTTGGCCCAGGAATGTGGTCTTAAGGGCAAATGACATAAGGTGGATATGCTTCAATATTAATGAGACTTTTCGATATTCTGATTTATTTGCTGTTTGTTTGTTTTTAATATGATCTCTTTGAGCCACTGTCTGCCATGATTGTTCTGACATTATTATTTCTTTACTATGCTGAAAAAAAGTAGAAATTTAAATGGAGGACAATAATTGGCTTTTAAGTTGTCTAGCCTTTTTTGGCTTATGTTTCTGGTAAAGCTTGTTGCATCTCTTTTTCAAAGCAGTGTCTTGGGATTCCTACTAGATTATTTAATTTAGGTCACTACTGTTTCCATTAATATCATCTATATTTTCCCCTTATATACATTTCCTGCTTAATATATGCCATGGTAAGAATTCTATATTATCCAGATTTTGAATCCTCTAATTTTTGTTGATCATCTTCTAAATATTGTTTTATTTTTCTCCTCCTTTAAAGTAAGCATACCTTTATTTTAACAGAGTTTTATGGCTGAGTTAAGATTTTGGCTGAGTTAAGATTTTGGCTCTTGTTGCAAATGGCCTGCCGCTGGCTTTGAAGATGCAGGGTTGGATTCCCACTTTTCCCTTTGTTGTCCTTGCATTTGTCCTTCTGCTGAATGTCCATAATGAATGGTACAATGCTGGTAACTCAGAGAGGTGGTAGAGGAAGCTCCCATAGGTGAGGACCCTTGGCACCCATGTTATAAAAATCACAGCCCTTACTTCTCATCACAATGTACCATAGCTACTGTGCACCCTCGATACACATATTTTCAGACTGGAGAAAAAAAAGCATGTGATAAGTGTGATCATAATTAGTCATATATTTATAAATATTATATATATATATGAAAATGTATGAAGTCATGACACTTTTAGAATTGAAAGCATTGAAGGAACCTATTTTACACACTTAGACATCTCCTAGTGTTTTCAATGCAAGTGCCAATTTATATTACCTATTTCTAAGCCCTGGAAAGAAGGGAATATGAAAATAAACTGACAATAAATAAATGTTTTATTTTTTCTAGAAAAATAGTCAATGCTGTGTACGTATTAACCAGCCAATTTCGTATAGCATAGAGGATACCCAGATTCTTGTGGTAAAAAAAATGACAGTGAAAAACAAGCAGGCATTCCTAAAGTGATCAAAGTTAATGACAGAGCCAAGCTATCAATGCAAACTGCAAACACACAGAATTCCAACACTATGGGGAAATGGGGATCAGAAGTGGATGCTTCTGGGGCGCCTGGGTGGCTCAGTTGTTAAGCATCTGCCTTCGGCTCAGGGCATGATCCCAGGGTCCTGGGATTGAGCCCCACATCCGGCTCCTCTGCTGGGAGCCTGCTTCTTCCTCTCCCACTCTCCCTGCCTGTGTTCCCTCTCTTGCTGTCTGTCTCTCTGTTAAATAAATAAATAAATAAATCTTAAAAAAAAAAAAAAAAGAAGAAGTGGATGCTTCATGCCCCAAAGTTTTCTGATCATACTAATTATTTGATGACTGTGCCCATCACCAAATAATTGTTATCTTTGAATTATGCCCATGTGATTCTTCTCCCTTCTATTTAACTGCTCCTCTAGGGATTTCCTCTCCATGGGAACCTAGGAATAAAAGATACAGAAATAAGAGGGGGGTGTTCCACCAATGGGTTGTTCATAGAAAGCTTGTACCGCTAGGGCACCATCTTTAAATTTTATTTGTTAATATAAATGATATAAAACATCTGGCCCTTCCAAGAATATCTTTAGTTGTGAATATAAATCTGAGCTAGTTTTAATTAATGTCTAGGGTTTATATTGGTATAAGTTTGTTATCTACCAAGATGGAAGACAGTGAAGTCCTTGGAGGCAGAGGTTCCTGCCTGATGGATAGTTCTTTGGAGACAAAAGCTGTGCCTCATTTTCTTTAACAGCCTAGGTCTCACAATGCCTCTCATAGAGTAGGAACTCAAAAAATGTGTATTGAATTAATGTTGTCTCTCCACCCTTTCCCCCTGTGACTTATAATGTAATAAACAAAAAAATAGACTTAGTGTTTTAAATCCCCCCCCATGAACATTTCATGAAAGAGATGTTTTTAATTCCTATCATATTTTCTGAAATGAACAAATGGCCAGTAACTTCTAAAAATTCCTTAGTAGCCATGCTAACATATCTAACAATTGTAATTAAGTTTTTGTGGATTTTTTTTGGGGGGGGGGGGTTATTTGCTTGTTTGTTTTTACATAATGAAGACTTCTACTCTGGATTATCAGTAATGCCGTTTTGGGTCATATGAAGAAAGAACAATTTTCTATAGTTTTAGTTATTAAAGTGGCCATGAAGGCATATTTGTGGTCTTTAGTGAAGGTTTTTTCTTTTTTTTTTTCCTGATTTTCCTAATAATTTGATGACTTCCTGCCTTTAAAATGGACAAAAAAGTCTTTTAGGGAGTCTGGAGTAGTACAAATAGCATTGAGGAGTCAGTTAATGAGCTAAAGATTGGGTAGTCACCAGAAGCAGTTTTTGGAGATAAAAGAACTCCAATACCCTCAGGAGATCTGTACTATCTAACAACTCAAGTGATTAGTCTGACCACACCGGGCATCAGTGGGAAGCGCTTCAAAATCTATCATGATCAGTGGTATCCATAGTTATTTCTTTTTTTAAAAAAAATATTTCAGATAAAGAGATTAATAAGTTTTGGTTAGCTCATATGTTCCTTGAGAGTCTTTGTTGGTTTATGACTGTGTTCCCAGTGCCGAATTCCCCAGTACCTGGAGGAGCAGTAGCTCGATAAATATTTTGATGAATGAATGGATTAATTACTCAACTGGGTAATTTCTATGGCTTCAATTTCGTAATTTTGATAAAAATTTTTAAATAAAATCTGTTAAAAGTTTTCTACTAAATACTGCAATTGGGTTGATGTATAAACGAGAATAAACACCTTGAAAATGGTGAAATTATCTAGTACTCACTCGACAATGAGTTTCACTACATTTAAGACAGGAAGAGGATAATGTCTCTAGTTTGCATCCAGAAATGTGATATTTAAGGGAATTAGATGCCAAGCACATCTGTTCATCAAGGTTACTCTTAGTCTCTATATATTTATATGACTTGTCATTGTTTTCCAAAGTTGAGACAATGGTTCTTTTTAAATGTGTTAGATCAACCCCATGGAGTAGGGATGATAAAACATTACTCAGGCAAATAGGACCGAGTAAAGAATATCTCACTTAACCAAACATCAACTTGGTAATAGGTTTAGATAAAAAGAAAATAGTTTGTTTCTTTGGAGTCTTAGATGATAGAAGATACTTAAATACTTTGAATATTAACCCTGTTAATGGAAGCCCAGTTGTATATGTAGATTGAAGCATAGTTTAGCACTCTTCTAGGTTAATGGGGTTTATTTCTGAACGCCGCATAAGAAAGAGTTCATAGAGGCCACATTTACAATCATCGTGGATTTCTGCACAATGCAAGAACCCACTGGGGGGAGAAAAAAAGAAAGAAGGAAAGGAAAGTGCTAATTTGAGCTGGCTAGAGGGAGAAGAAAGGAATAGTATTTAAAGCCCAAGTATGAGTAGAAGGAGTGGAAGTAACGGTGAAGAATAATGCTCATGAAAACAGCCTGGTTCTCTAGGTGATACCAGCTAAAGAGATGCATACAAACTGGTGAAGACACTTATAACCAGAATAAGGTATTTCTACTCTCCTAGAAACCACTTCTTCCCAGATTTCTGGTATGATAAATGCCAGGAGATAAATATTTACCTAGTAATTCTGCATGTGGATCGAACCTTTTCTTTGCTATTTTTATTGGGATTTTATTAACATGAGACCACTGAAGAACAAATAAATTCTACATAGCCTCAGAGGAAAATACAACCCATTATATATCAGTGACTCATGTCATAATTGAATTCTGTCATTTTTTTCTTTGTAAGACATTATTATATTTTGAAAGTAAAATAGTTTACATATTTCAGCCTTAGGTAGATTTAATGATTCTAACATTTTACACCAAAGAAATGTTTCAATAATTTAGGATTCTTTTTCCTTCTTTCCTCCCCAGTTCCTGTCCCTCCCAGCTTAAAACAGTTTGTCAGGAATGATATCATGAACATAAACATTCTGATAATAGCCTCTTCTATGCAAACAGAACTGATGGCAGGATAAACAGTTGCTCTAAATAAGTAAGCACTGAGTTCTCTGTTTCTCTTTGGGGTTTTATAGCTTACTCAGAACCCATTTCATTTTGAGAACAGCTTGTTGGTCCCCGCTTAAAAACAGTTTGATCTTTTTCATTTCAAATATTTTATATGCTCCAAAAAGAAAAAAAATATTAATTATTCACTCCTATCTGGTACTATGGTTGGGATTCTATATGAAAGTTTCCAACTGTGTGGTACAGATAAAGTTTCTAATCTTAATTAAATACCAGTGCCATTATCTGAAAGTACCAGTTCATATCTAATGTTTAATAAGACTCCCTTCAATGGCTTCACGTCTCAGTCAGAGTAAGAGCCAGACTTTAGACTAATAGACAAGGCCTTAGAATATTTATTGCTGGTCTATAGTTCACAATTTCCTCATCTCTCCTACCCTTTCCCTTATTCTGTTACGTTCATTCTGGGTTCTCTGCTGTGTGGGGAGCTCCAGAGACATACTCCAGAGCCCGCACACATGGCATTTCCTCTTCCTGGATGGTATTCTCCCAAATTTTCATTTGCTTCCTTATGTCTTTAAAGTGTTTGTTCCAATGTCACCTTCTCGAAAGGAATTTCCTGAATACCCCATTGAAAATTATATCACCCTTACTCCAGTACTTCCTATCCTCATCTCCACATTATTTTTTGTCATAATGCTTACAATATATTAAGTAATTCACTTTTTTGATTGTTTACTTTTACCCACTAGAGTGAAACTTCACTGAGGGAAGGGATCTTTGGGATTGTCACAGCTATATGCCGGGGTACAGAACCATCCCTGGCACCTAGGGGGTGTTCAACATTTGTTTACTGAATGAATAAATGCATACTTACTGCATTTTATATTTTCACAAGTCTCTTGATCATTTTTCACTATGTCAGTAGAAATGTGTGTTTTGGGGTTCTAGAATCTTGCATGGAAAAGTAGATGGAATAGAGGAAAAGGTGACTCATACTTGAATGTAGAGGAATGTCACATAATTGAGTGTGATTGTGTAAAGCCAATACTATCTTTTAATCATTCTCTCTATTAGTTGAATATTAATATAATTGAACATATGTCATTTGCCTCACTGGCATTAATTTCATAACTTTTTTATTAATAGCTATATAAACCTGCCAAGAGAACATATTTTTTTTTCAAATTGGTTACTTGGTATAGAAATAGTTTTAATATTTAGCGTTATTGTACAAGTAGGAATTAGACCATCATAAATATTAATTATTAGCCCTCAAAGCATTCTGTAGCTTTGCAGGTCAATCATTTACCTAAGCCCTACTGATTTGTTCAATTTAATAATCTACTAAGATAGGGATTACCCGCTGGCACTGAACAGGGCAAATAAGAATGAAAAAGGTTTTACTGCCCTATCTTTGTACTCAGTAAGTCAGTTGTTGAAATTATCCGGATGTGTAAATTAATATTTAACCAAATCTTTTTTCTCCCTCAAAAAACCTGGGGAATAATGTGCTTGTTCCCTCGTTCCCAAAGAAATTGGAACGATAACAGGTGGAAAACATTGGTGATGAATGAATGAGATCTGGCTTTTGGTATGTGATGGAATATACCTTTGAAAAATAGAGCTCTCTACCTGTTATCAGGTTGACACTGACATAGGTTGGAAAATACCTATTTTTCTTTAGTAAGAACCCATCATTTAGTCATATTTAACTCTCGGAGATTTTATAATCTATCCCATATGTTCTGAACATGTGGTCCCTAGACCAACAACATCAGTATTACTTGTGAACTTATTTGAAATGTAAATTCAGACTTGTGAATTAGGAACTCTGAGAGTGCAGCCCAGTCACTCAAGATCATTTTTTTTAACAAGGCTTCAAGGTGATTCTGATGCAAATAGTTGAGAAATGATGATTGACGCTATTCTAGTAAATATGCATAGAGCCGATATTTTATATGATACGCTATGTGTTATGGTGGAGGCCAAAGATGTGAAATACGCATTTTCTGTCATAGAAGAAATTATGCTGAAGATACTAACTAGCAAGACTCTGAAGAAAACTCTTGTACAGGGACACTCAACTAGCACACATTACCATTATTGATGGTATCTGCAGCCTTGACATGGTCTTTCTCTGGTCTTTGGTTTTGTTTTTATCTGCAGAATTCTGTACACTTTTATTTGTCCATTTAAATGTGTAGGATAAAAGGTAAAAACATATAAATTAAATATAAAAGCTTCAGCAATCCACGAAGGATAGCAAATCATATTCATGAAAACCCGTAACACAAATTAGTGTTCTTTTTAAATCACATATATATAAATTTCGACTCAGGAAATAGGACAAAGAGTAACCTACCAGAGTCAGGCTAGCAGATGCCCCCCAAGACACCTCCTTTATAATTTTGAGCTATGCAATTAGCCACCTATTCAGTGTCTCTGATGTCATTTTCATTATAAACCATAATGTTTGATATCATATCAATCAGCATTCAGACAGGAAAAAAAAAAAACAGAAATTACTCTAGTTATTTCAGACTAAGGATCTTTAATACAAGAATTCTTTACCAAAAAATTAGTTTAAAAAAAACAAAACAAAACAAAACAACTTAGGACTGGAGGAAGAAAGAGAGGAGGATGAAGTAACTCCGAGATTAGTGATAGCAGTTTGTTGCTGGCTGAACAAAAACGAGGAGCGGGTGTTAGCAGGTTACACTTACCTCTAGCTCTGCTGTCAGACTGCTTCTGTTGAAACTACCACCAATCCCCCTGTGAGAGTGGCCCTGCCATTTCAGGCAAAAGTGTGGGAGCTAGCAGCTGAATGGGAGCTGCTGAAGGTCCTTGGAAACTGTAGCAGGCCACTGGTGCTGGTGACACCTACAGAAGTTCTGAGAGAGAAAGCGCTTTTGCTTCTTCCTGTCTTCCAGCCCCCCACTAGTTCTTGGCATTGGCAGACCCAACCGGAAGTCAGCTGGGAAATCCAGGAAATGTAGTTTTCAGGGTCTCAGCACCTGGGATACAGATGAATACACAATGAGGCTGAAAGAAAGGTTGCAAATGACCTGTACAGGCATGAGGACACATCTTAAAACAGTAAGTTAGAAGTCAGAATGTCAGAGCTTAAGTGATCCTTGGCATTCTACCTGTGATTTTTTTCCAAATATTCTTCAGCTATGGAACTGAAGTTTGGAAAGGAAATAAGTTCATTATAAAATAGGGGCAACATGGTGGCAGGAAGTGGTGTTGGGGGAGGGTACTCCTGGGAGACTGCCATGCACCATCTACTTCCCCTCTGCCAGGTTAGTCACTCATCCCTAGCTGGGGGGAGTGTTGGTTGCCGCTGGCTTGCTACTGCCCTGTTCTCCTGAGAATTTCCCTGGGCTGAAAGGAGTTGTCTCACACACTCTGGGGGAGCCTGCTGCGGTGATCGCTTGATATGGAAGTATGAAAGGCCACCTCCATTGTCTCAAGCCTATGGTGGGGAATCTGCTGCAGAGCCCTCCATGGAAGAGACCAAGCCTGGACTTCACCTGAGACCACATCTTCGCTCAGTGCTTCGTGATTCCCTCCCATATTTCCCTTTCTTTGAATCACCTCTTGGTAAGCCGTATGCACTTGGATCTCTGTCTTAGGCTCTGCTTCTGACAACACCAACCTAAGACATTACCCATACTCTTTTTTTTCACCCCTTGTCTTTGAGCCTCATGTGCCTCATCGTACTGTTGACAAAATTGGGTCACACAAAGCCATCTATCTAAGTGCCTTGTCCAAGATCATATTGCTTCTTGGAAATAAACCTAGTGTGCTCACCCTAGAGTCACTATAGTGACTGACCCTAGTAGTCAGTGTTGCCAAGCTCAGCAAAATAAAAGAAATTCAGGACCACTTTTACTGTCTTTGTAATTTCCCTTGAGACCTACTGAAGTGGGAGTCCAAAGCAGCAGGTAGATAAAAATTAACAGTTTGAGAACAGAGATCTCACTGGAGTATTAGATTAATGACTCCCAGATCATTATGAGGGCTCTGTGGATGATTCGTTAAGCTTTGGCACGATTCTAGATTCTTCCCTCGTTCCACTTTCTTTCTCCTTTTTTATTTCCTTCCCATACTCAGCACTACTGTCTTTGTTTTTATTTTCGAAACCACCCATCCAAAGGAAGAAGGACTAGCTTCTTATTGGAGCTGACTGAACACAACAGTATCCATCTAGCATTGCTGAACTTTGACTCCACTGGCAAGTGCCCTTTCATAGAATCATGCCTAGCTGTCTTTCTGAAGACATTCTCCCTTGGTGTTCTTTGCCAAGCTTCAAATTACGGTGTTTTATATAAGGCTGACATTTGGCAGGGTATTTTTGTTTTGTTTTGCCAGTTTCTGATCTCTTTAACCCAGGATGACCATAAAGTCACACTTTGTAATTGTTGATTGGTCTCTGGTGACGATCAGAAACTTTCATACACAGTAAATAATATTTAATATATTGCCAACTGAGTAAAAGGCAGAAAGGAACCTTATTATGGTTTGAATTGTGTCCCCTTAAAATTCATTTGGGAAACCTAAGTTCCCCAGTACTCCAGATTGTGACATTATTTGAGAAAGTTGTATCAGATGTAATTAGGTTAAAGTGAGATCATACTGGAATAGGAGAGACCCCCTAAACCAGTATGACTAATGTCTTTATAGAAAGGGGAGATTTGGAGACAGCCACGCACATAGGGAAAAGACCATGTGAAAATAAAGGCAGAATTTTTCTTTTTCCTCTTCTGGGGACATTGTCTAGCAGCATTCAGAATGGTCCAGCATTTGACATAACGACCATAGGCTGTTTTACAATATATCCTCTAATAAAACTAGGTAATCCCAAACCCTGCTGATAGAATTGTTTACCTTTAGACCAAAAGGGTTGGGGAAGCACCAAAATCCACATGTGGCATGTGCCCAGGAGTTTGTGCCATGAGACCTAAATTCCTCTGATGTTGTCTAAAATGAAAAAAACCTCGGGTGCCTGCGTGGCTCAGTCAGTTGAGTGTCCAACTCTTGGTTTCGGCTCAGGTTGTGATCTCAGGGTCCTGGGATCGAGCCCGACGTCAGGCTCCATGCTTGGCACAGAATCTGCTTGAGATTCTCTCTCCCTTTCCCTCTGACCCTCCCACTTGCGCACTCTCTCTCTCACTCTCTCTAAACAAATTAATAACTCTTTAAAAAATAAAAATAAAAAAAATAAAAACAAAACAAAACCCCGTCAACAGGGCCTTTGGTGGTAAGTGTGTCATGACTGGATCAAGCATGCTTTCCACACTGAGGAGCATAAAATTTTTGTGAAAGTATCAATGGTACAAGCACAGAATCAGAAAGCTAAATTTAATAATTGAAGCTTTTTCAAGTATTAAAAAAATCAAAAGGCTAAAAAAAAAAAGAAAAAAAGCAGAGATTGGGGTGAAACTCTGCACACCAAGTCATGCCAAAGATGGCCCACAAGCTACTAGACCCAGGGGAAAGTCAGGGAACAGGTTCCCACTCACTGCTCCCAGAAAGAACCAACCCTGCTGACACCTTGATCTGGTACTTCTAGCCTCCATAACCAAGAGATGATACATTTCTATTAAGTCTTACGGTGTATGGTACTTCATTACGCTAGCCCTAAAATTCAGGCCTGAAGTCATGTCTCCTCCTGCCTATATTATAAATGGAATTCATTTTCTTGAGTACTGTTTAGTGAAGTCCTACTCCAAGATGCTGTTTTTCAAGATGTTGTTTTTCAATAGAACGTCTCAATTTTTACATGAATATCTTTTTGCTTATGTGTCCTGTTTTTAAATGCCTACTTTGTTTTATTTATTTTGTATTGTTATGTATTTTGCTGTTGTACCTGTTGTTATTCTTGCTTGCTCTGGTTATTTGAGAGGTGTTTAGTCTTTTTTTTTTCTTTTAGCTCTTCTACAGATTATTTTTAAAAATTAAATAATATAGATACATCTATAATTTAGACAGTTATTAAAAATAAAGAAATTAGCAAACTTACTTTTCTTCCCATTACCTCTCTTCTCCGGTTTCCAAATTCAATTATTTATATTATTGCTTTCATATTCCAGCTTCATGATATTTACCTTTTGTTATAAAGCCTTCATAACCATTATTATTCAGTTTTAGTTCTGCATTCAAATGGAATCAGTATTCATTTTTGATCGTTTTATATAATGGCTATACAGTTCTTGAATTCTCATTTTTATTTATATCACAGTTTTCTGAATTTCATAAACTAGTAGTTTATAGAGAAACCATCGTGAGTGTTATGGTCCAATATCTGTGAGTATTTCAGAATCTCTTTTTCTCATTATACATGATTGATAACCATACTGGGTATAAAATTTGTGAGTCATTTCCCCCTCTTCAAACCTCATTGCACTGCAGTTTTTTTGTTTGTTTGTTTGTTTCGTTTTGTTTTTGCTTGCTTTGTTGTTTGTTTTGTTTGTTTGTTTTCTGGTGTTAGTGTGGCTAACATAATACTGATTTTCTACCTGATGCCTAAATTTCTTTTTCAGGATGAATGTCTCAAAAGTTCTTTTCCTATCCCTGAAATCCAATTGCTATCATTTCTTTTGTATCAAATTTTTACTAAAATGTGGTATCCCATTTTGATTTATGTTTTGAAGTTTATTACTATTATTATTATTATTATCATTATTTTATTATCATTATTACTATTTTAGAAATCTTCAATTACACCTTTGAGTATTTTTGTTTGGTGTGATTTTCCTGAAGCCTGTCCACCATATCTGTGACTTGTTTTCAGGAGTATGAATTCTACTCATTCCAAATTTCAATGTATTCGGCAGCTCTGCATCAACGGCTGTTGTCTGGAGTCATAGTGTTTTCCCAGTTTTGTTTTGTTTTTTTTTTTTTTAGTATATAGATACCCTTAGCTTCCCATTTTAAAAAATTCTTTATTTAATTGGGTTTTCCAGAACACGTGCCCTTTTTCCATAGGCAATCTGGGACAGTTTTCTTGGAGACTAGATATAACAACGGAGGATAATCTAATGAGTTGTTATACTTTGGGAGTTATTGTGCTGTAATAGGAAAAGCCCCAGAGTGGGGCTTGAGCCAGGTTTGAACTACGTCTCTGTCTGTCACACTGTGTCTGTTTTGTTGTTGTAGTTTGCCGTAGCATCTTTGCCATAGACATCTTTGCCACAAGCGTTTTGGCTGCGTAACTAATTGGCTGCAAGACAATTATGCCATCAAAGATAAAATAATAAAAAGTAAAAGAGGGACATTAAAAAGGACATAATGAAACATTAAAAAAAATTAATGAAACTGCCATAAGGCAATTTTGCCGTCAAAGATAAAATAATGAAAAATAAAAGAGGGACATTAAAAAGGACATAATGAAACATAAAAGAAAATAATAATAAAATTAGTTATTAATCCGTTCCTTCATAGAGAGAGATATCAGTTTTCCAAATACTGGGATGAGTATTGGTAACTGAGCTTTGTATTGAATTATGAAAGCTTTCCACGCTATTCTTGGCATATCATCACATTTCATTGATGGATGTCCCAAAAATCTATGGAAACGGTGGGAGAAATGTTAATTCTGTAATGCCTTTGTAACTGAGCTTTGTATCATTGTAACATTTGGTCTCATGGTAATGCAATTGTGTCACTGTTATGTCATTATCTAATACAGCATAGTGTGCAATCTGGCTTTGCACTCTCTTATTTCACATATCCAGTAAGTTTTATCACAAGATTTTCTATCAAGCTGCTATACATAGTTGTTATCATCTACTGTTTTGAGACCACCATACCTGCTTGTCACTGTATAGACCATCATGAGAGCTAGCTAAGATTCATATAATATAACAATGGGAATTTTGTCAATGGAAAAATAAAACCAAACTGACAACTAGTAGCTTCAATACCTTCACTCTTCCAAAGGCAGTTGATTTGTCAATGGAGAAATGAAACCAAATTATCAACCAGTTATCTTATCATTTACAGCAAAATTATCCTATGGCCAAGTAGTTACGTGACAAAAATATCTGTGGTGAAAATGTTTACGGTAAAGGTGTATATGGCAAAGGTGTTTATGGCAAAACTACCTGGAAACCAGTCACACACCAGCGCTGTGACCACAGTTAGAATACTAAAACCCTGAATCTCAGTTTCTTTGCAACGTTGTCTCAAGGATTAAGTAAATAACCTACCCAAAGCTATGAGTTCACATGTAAACCATAAATAGAAATGCTAGCTACTATCACCTTATTTATCTAAAAGCATCCATAGGTCTAAGATTAGTCTCTGCAGGACCTTGACAGCAGTCCTTCCCCTACGCTCAGCTCTGGTCAGGCTGGTGTTAAGGGTTTTGTTTTTGTTTTTGTTTTTCCATTCTTCAACCCCTGTCAACACATGATTCATTGCAACTTTGATTGATAGAAAATATTCTCTCGGATTGGGGATGGTGGAAGAGAGGTGAAGACAGGAGGTTTAAAAATATCTCACATAGGAACTTGGCTTTCAAGTACTTACCTGCACTCAATTTTGAGAGAATTTAAAGGAGATGTATAATATCATTAGGGGTTAGGAAGCACACCTTATGCCAAACACTAAGGAAGCTGACAGGATTTTGCTTGGAGAGGAAAAGTCAGAGGGAAGATTTCTACTCTACTACTAGTGATACAGATGAGATTAATAACCAGCTGAGAGTCTTTGTCTCCAGTGATTATCGGACAAATGAAAATTGGCTTGAGTTGCATCAGTAAAAATCTCCAGACAGTGAAAGCAAGGCTGGGCTTCCTTGTAGGGAGGGGCCGCCCACTCGGGATATCAGGGGACTGGGAAAGACTCCTTGTTCCCCTACTCTGTAAGTGCTTCCCATTATCTCAGGGATTGATGCCATAATTTCCATGATTAAAATGTTATTGCTTTGATTAGGAAACAAAACATTCTGTCACCCATGAGGTAATACAACAATGAAAAGAGAATGAGTTGGCTGATAATTTCCTTTAAAAGTTTGATTGACATTGGGGAGAGGGCTACAGAATATGGGGGAAGAAGTTTCTATTACCTCAACAGGAAAAGTGTACAACATGTGGAGTCTAGGGGCCTGTCTACCTCTTAATTTTATTGAGATCCAACCCTCAGTAGGAGCTGTAAACCACTGACTGATTATTGCTTCATCTGATGAGTTTCTGGATATCTTTAAAAGCTGGACAGATGATTTATGGTTATCTTCTGTTATTTCTTGAATTTTACAACAACCATTTAGTTGTGCTTTCTTGTATCTGAAAGGTTGGACAAGCATTGCTCCAAGTGGTCCTATGATCACATCACGCCATCAGCATCACCTGAAAGCTTGTTGGAAATGCAAATTTGGAGGGAGGCTGGGAATATGGCAGAGTAAGAGGACCCTAAGCTTACCCCATCCTTAGGATACTATAAAACCCGCACATCAGTATAAATAATTCAAAAAATGACCCAAAGACTGGCAGAACAAACTCCACAACTGAAGGTCGAGAAGAAGCCACATTGAAAAGGGTAGGAAGGGTGGAGATGCTGTGGGGAGCTAAACAGACCTTGCGCAGTCCAAGGGAGGGAGAGAGCAGAGAAGGGCAAGAAACAGACTATCACACCAGGGAGTAGGCACAGGAATCTGTTGATTCCCCATAACATTTGGCTTTGAAAACTAGAGGGGCCAAATTCTGTGAATTCTTTCAAACAGTGGGACTTAAAGCCTGGAATTTTAAACACCAGTGGGTTTGGTTCTGGGAAAGCCTGGAGGGAAAGAGGAAGCTGAGTCCTCACCCTTAAAGAGACAGTACAACAAACAGCCCATGGAGATAAAGTACAGAAGTAGCAGTTTGAAAAACTCCTGAGCTATCTGAAAAGGAGAGTAGTTTATTCATCTCAGAGCTTGTCCCTGAGGAACAGATTTCACAGGAAGATTCCTCCTAGAACAAAAGAGAAGGATAATATACCTTCTTTTCAAGTGCACATGGAGCATTCTGCAGAATAGATTACATATCAGACCACAAAACAAGTCTCAGTAAATTCAAAAAGATCGAAGTCATATTATGCATCCTTTCTGACCACAATGCTATGAAACTAGAAATTAACATAAGGAAAAAAAATCTGAAAAGAGCACAAATGCATGGAAGTTAAATAGCATGCTACTAAACGATGAATAGTTGAAAGAAGAAATCAAAGGAGAAATAAAAAATGACATGTAGGGAAATGAAAATGAAAACACAACAGTCCAAAATTTTTGAGATGCAGCAAAAGCTGTCCTAAGAGAGAAGTTTATAGCAATACAGGCCTACCTAAAGAAGCAAAAAATCTCTAATAAACAGCCTAACTTTATTCATACAGGAGCTAGAAAAAGAACAAACAAAACCCTGGACTAGCAGAAGGAAGGAAATAATAAAGATTAGAGCAGAAATAAATGATAGAGAAATTAAAAAAATGTAGAACAGATCAATGAAACCAGTAGCTTGTTCTTTGAAAGATCAACAAACCTGCTTACCCTCTAGCTAGACCCACCGTATGTGAGGACTCAGATAAACAAACGAGAAATGGAAGAGGAGAAATAACAGCCAGCATCACAGAAATACAAAGGATTGTTAACAGAATATTATGAAAAAATATATGCCAACAAATTGGACAATTGAAAAGAAATAGATAAATTCCTAGAAACATAACCTACCAAAACTGAAACAGGAAGAAACAGAAAATTTGAACAGACTGATTTTCAGCAATGAAATTGAATCAGTAATCAAAAAACTCCCAACAAACAGAAGTCCAGGACCAGATGGCTTCACAGGTGACTTCTACCAAACATTTAAAGAAGAGTTAATACTATTCCTCTCAAACTATTCCCAAAAATAGAAGAAAGAAAACTTCAAAATTCATTCTATGGAGCCAGAATTATCCAGATGCCCAAACCAGATAACGACACCACGAAAAAAGAGAACTACAGGCCAATATCGCTGATGAATGTAGATACAAAAATCATCAACAAAATACTAGTAAGCCAAATGCAACAATATGTTAAAAAAAAATCTTTCACTATGATCAAGTGGGATTTCTCCCTGGAATCAAGAGTGGTTCAATATTTGCTCATCAGTCAGTGATACATCACATCAGTAAGAGAAAGGACAAAAGCCATATGATCATCTCATAGATGCAGAAAAAGCATTTGACAAAGTACAACGTCCATTCATGATAAAAGTGCTCAGCAAAGTAGTTTTAGAAGGAGCGTACTTCAGCATAATAAAGATCTTATATTAAAAAAAAAAAAACCCACAGTGAATATCATACTCCATGGGGAAAAACAGAACTTTTCCCCTAAGGTCGAGAACAAGACGAGGATTTCCACTCTCACCATTTTTATTCAGCATAGTAGTGGAAGTCTTAGCCATAGCAATCAGACAACAGGAAAGAATAAAAAGCATCCAAATTGGTAAGCAAGAAGTTAAAGTCTCACTATTTGCAGATGACATGAATATATATATATATATATATACACACACATATACACAAATATGTATATATACATATACACAAAACCCTAAAGTATCCACCAAAAAACTGCTAAAACCGATAAATGAATTCAGTAAGGTCACAGGATTCAAAATCAATGTACAGAAAGAGAAATTAAGAAACCAATCCTATTTATAATTGCACCAAAAATAATAAAATAGCTAGGAATAATATTAACTAAAGAGGTAAAAGGCCTGTACTCTGAAAACTATAGAATACTGATGAAAGAAATTGAAGACAACTTCTTCCACTGAAGAAAGGGAAAGACATCCGATCCTCATGTAGTGGAAGAGCGACTGTTGTTAAAATATCTATACTCCCCAAAGTAATCTACAGATTTAATTCAATCCCCGTCAAAATACCAGCAGCATTTTTTCACCAAACTAGAGCAAAAAAATCCTAATTTTTTTATGGAACCACAAAAGACCCCTAATAGCCAAAGCAATCTTGAAAAAGAAAAACAAAAATAGATTGCATAGTTCCAATCTGCAAGTTATATTATAAGGCTCTAGAAATCAAAACAATATGGTACTGGCAAAAAATAGACACACAGATCAAGAGAACAGAATAGAAAGTCAAGAAATAAGCTGATAATATTATGGTCAATTAATCTTTGACAAAAGAAGCAAGAATGTGCAATGGGAAAAAGACAGTACCTTCAACAAATGATGTTGGGAAAACCGGACGGCCACATGAAAAAGAATGAAATTGGACCATTTTCTTGCTCATACACAAAAATAAACTCAAAATGGATTAAGAACCTAATTGTGAGACCTAAAACCACAAAAACTCTAGAAGAGAACACAGGCAATAATTTCTCTGACATTGGCCCTGACAACATCTTTCTAAATATGTCTCCTGAAGCAAGGAAAACAAAAGCAAAAATAAACTATTGGGACTACATCAAAATAAAAAGCTTCTGCGCAGCAAAGGAAACAGCCAATAAAGCTAAAAGACAACCTACTTGAATAGGGGGAAGATATTTGCAAATGACATATCCAATAAAATGCTGGTATCCAAAATGTTAGGAACTGATACAATCCAACACCAAAAAACCCACAAATAATCCAATTAAAAATGGGTGGAATATATGAACAGACGTTTCTCCAAAGAAGACATCCAGGTGGCCAACAGACACATGAAAAGATACTCATCATCACTCATCATCAGAAAAGTACAAATCAAAAGAACAATGAGATGTGACCTCGCTCCTGTCAGAGTGGCTAAAATAAAAAACGCAGGAAACAAGTGTTGACAAGGATGTGGAGAAAAAGGAACCCTCGTGCACTGTTGGTGGGAATGCAAACTGGTGAAGCCACTATGGAAAACAGTACGGAGGTTCCTCAAAAATTTACAAATAGAACTACCCTAGGATCCAGTAATCACACTACTGTGTATTTACTCAAAGAATGCGAAAACACTAATTCAAAGGAATACACGCACCCCTGTGTTTATTGCAGCATTATTTACAATAGTCAAATTATAGAAGCAGTCCAAGTGTGTCCATTCATAAATGAATGGATAAAGAAGTTGTGGTATATATAATATATATGGTGTGGTATATGTGTAATACATATATGTGATATATATATGGTGTGTGTATATATATACACAATACACACACCATATATATAAAAGACAACCTACTTGAATGGGAGAATATATTTGCAAATGACATATCCAGTAAAACATTAGTATCCAAAATATGTACTGATAACAATCCAACACCAAAAAACCCACAAATAATCCAATATATAATATATATAATGGAATATTACTCAGCCACACAAAAAAATAATAAAATCTTCCCATTTGCAACAGCATGGATGGAGCTAGAGAGTGAGCGAAATGTCAGTCAAAGACAAATACCATATGATTTCACTCATATGTGGAATTTAAGAAACAAAACAAATGAACAACAACAACAAAAAGAGACAAACCAAGGAACAGACTCTCAACTATAGAGAACAAACTGGTGGTTACTAGAGGGGAAGTGGGAAGGGGGATGGATAAAATAGGCGATGGGGTTAAAAGTACACTTATCTTGATGAGCACTGAATAATATATGGAATTATTGAATCACTTCATTTAAACCTCAAACTAATATAACACCGTATGTTAGTTACACTGTAATGAAAAAAGAAAAGAAATGCAAATTAGTGGGTACCACCCAAACCTGCTCAGTATCTGGCCAGGTTGGGAGTAGGGGGGTTGAGACGAGGGGGAGTCCCACGATTCTGCATTTTAACAAGGCCTCTGGGTGATTTTTGTGCATAATAAAGTCTGAGAGCCACTGATTTTCATTGCTCTTAACCAAGAACTTACATGAGATTCTTACGCTTATTTTCTGCCTCTTAGCAACTTAAGTTCATATGCAAACAACTTAAAAGCAGGATAAAATATTTGTTCGCAGTATTCTTCAATTTTTCTATTTGCCAGCTAACCTCTTAATAGTATTTATTAGAGTCCATTTTGCCATACAATAGATTGCCAAGATCATGATTCAGAAGCTTATTCAAATGTATTTAAAATGTTGAAA